>NC_079449.1:24400442-24695442 GCF_903798145.1 Danio aesculapii | reverse complement strand
TTTTTGTTTTGTTAAATATGTATTGCAATGGTAAAGCTGAATTTCTTTTCTTTTTCTTTTTACTTTTTGATTAAGATTTTTTAATATTTTTTTCAGAACAACCGCTTCCCTAACAATTTAATCCCTTACAGATGAGGGAATACATAAAATAAAATTATATTATAAAATAAAAATGTTTAATTAAAAGAAAATACTAAAAATAAATTAATAAATAAATAAAAAATACTGCCATCATAATTACTTTTCAGAGGATACATTTGTACATGTTACATTGTGTTACATTGTAGTTACCTCAAATTACATTGGTGATAGGTTAAGTAACCTCTAAATGTACATATCTAAAGATGTTGTAACACTTTTCCACCTCTTCAGAAAAATACCAGTCTTCATATGTAGACATGCAGTCATTTTGTCCAATACATAGACCTGTTTAAGTCTCTGAATCTACTGAGCACCTTTGGAGAACCTCCTTCCATCCAATCTACTGTTATCATTTTTTTCTATTTCGGTAAAGTTGAATTTCAACAGCCATTTTCCAGTCACCAGTGTCACACAATTCTTGCAAAATCAACGTAGTGAAAAAAAAGTCATTATTACTGTATAATTAATACTGAAAACAACTATAGGACACTACATTTTTCAGAAATCATATAGGAATTTTTTTTTCCTTTGATAAATCAAAAATTCAAAAGAAGTGTGCATATCTGAAAACAATTCATAATTTTGAATTCTGAACAGAAAAACAATTTAATTTCATGCTTCATTTTCAAGCATAATAAAGCATATCAATTCAGAAATTTACTAAATTCTTATTGACTAAAACCTCTGAATAAAACAATACAAAATTCTAACTGAACCAAAACATTTGAAAGGTAGCGTATATTATTACAATTTATTAATAAACTGTTACATATTACAATTTTAAAAATGTAAAGTTATTCAAAACGTTAAATGTAAAAACATGGAGTGCAAAAAATGAGGACAGGATTTCTACCACATTGAAACCTGGATCGCTAGGTGCATGAGGCTCTCTAGTCTACACAAAACCTTGGGCAGTGAAGCAGTTCATCATTTCACTTCATTTCATGCTAAAAAATTCACATTTGGTACTAACAGACCTTAGGCCTGAGAAAGGTATCTATGACTCTCAAGCAACCTTCTTACAAGTCAAAGTCATTGCCATCTTTGCACATTCTCTCCTCTGTAGCTTAGAGCATGTTGAGTTATGATAGCAGAAAGGGACTACAGCCAATACTCCTTCGTCTCTTTCTCTCACACACAGACATGCACCCATCCCATTTAAACATCACCGCCTCTGCAGCCTGTATTTAACCCAGACACTTACAGGAGGCCGCTGCTGCTTCGTTCTTTCCACTCATAGCCTTGTACTGCCCAGCACAATACATCACAGACCTGCTCATAAACCACAGCACTGTTCTGTTTGACCCATCCATAACAGGGTCAGAGCCAAGACACCATGCTCTCTGCAAACAGATTTCCAGAAATGCTTTTCCGAAAGAACGGAGTGGACTTTGACTTGGAAACACCACTTGCGTAGATATCCAAGTAGACTTAGAAATGCAGCGTATAGTACATCCTCAATAAAAGCATTCAAGAAATGCCACTTGCTTGTAATAACATGTGTTAGCGTATCGTTGAAGCAGAGCAGCTGTGCTCTGATCAGCTTCTTGGTCGCAGTCATTTGAGCTCTGATGAACTCAGTGATCATTATGAAGAGCTCCTGACATGTTTTTCCAAAATATCAATGTATGCTTTAACTAAAAATAATTTCTTCTGAATATAGTTTGCCAAAGGGCATATGCAAACAGTAAATCACGCTGATTTCAATTTTCTATTAAATGCACGAACTTATCGGTCACTGAGTGAGTCAAATGCTGCTTTAATAACTGCATATGACTGATTCAGTGAGTTTATTCAGTGTGTTTGAAACTGATGGATGGATACTGATTGATGCTTATTACTCCTGACTCAAAAGAATCACTGGTTTGAACTACATAGTTTTTGATTCACTAAAAGGTCCATAAGTTAATCTATTCTAGACCATCAAGTTGAAATCGAAAACGGAAAGTTAATGGCTTGGTTTCATTTTGATCTTCAGAAATACAGAAGTTTTGTATTCAGACACATCAAGTCACAAGAGAACCAGTGGTGATGACAGTTGAGTGAAGTGTCAAACTGGGAAATCGAAAGTAGTGTTGCGAATGGACAAACCATAACCAAAAGTAAACACTTTCACTGATTTGTTCAAATTAACAGCCAATCAGAACTCTCATCATTCTCTCATCGTTCATGATGATTTAACATGTTCAAATGACCAAAAAGACCCCAAAGTAGGCATGGGCCGGTATAATATTCTGACGGTATGATAATCTTGGATAAAAATATCACAGTTTCACGCTATTGTATTTACTGCTCATATAACATTCTTTTTAAACGTTAAACTTTTTCCCGCTTTTGAATACAATATTTTATTTTATGAAACATTTTAAATATTTTGGTACAGTAAACATGTCAGCCTTCTGCTGTCTATATTAGTTTCAAAAACACTATTTAAAACTGCATCTTTGGATATCTTTTCCTCTGGAGATAATGCTGTCTTAAACAAACTAAAATGTAAAAAAAATAAATAAAAATCTTGCATATACCCTAGAAACAGTATAACAGAAAATCTTGGCAATTTTAAAACCTTGACTTTTCCAAACCGCGGTATACCTTGAAAACGGTTATCATTCCATGCCTACCTCAAAGTAGTCAAAGTACTAATATTATTTGTTAAAAATAAATAAAATGGTAAAAACATTTTTGCTTCTTGTTCAATCTACTTGTTTAAAACAAGCAAAAACGACACAATTCTTGTAACTTTTAGAACAGTTTGTGTTTAAATGTGAAAAAAATTATTCATTGGATTTAGTAAATCATTTTTAAGGTAAGTGAAACCCATAATTTATAAAGACCTTAATTTAAACAAACAAATTAAGTTAAACATAACTAAATTTAATTTGTTTAAATTGTTTAAATTTAGCCCAAAGAAATTGTTTGCAACCACTTACCTTAAAAAAAATTGTAAACCCAATGAATAACTTTTTCAGTCTGTAAAGAAAATTTTTAATTAACTTAACTGTTTTGTGTTGGGACATCATGAAGGAATTCTGTTGGTATAACTACCTTGGTAATGGATAAGTAGTTCCCAGCATACTTTGCTTGGGATTGCATTAAGATTAAGATTGCATTAAAAAAAATGTTGACAATAAAAGTAATCTTAGGTGTTTTAAGTTGAGAAAGACTTGTTAATGATTACCCTTTACTTAGTTTGAAGATTTAGAATCTTGAATGTTGGGGTTACTGCCTTGCAGAGGAGTAGCATTCATGTTTGGGTGTTGGCAGCTTCATTAACACCATTAATGTTTGTTGCTTCACTCAGTGAGCCATAACTGTGCTAATGCTAGTTCTGAGGTCAGTCTTAGTCAACAGTAAGCTTTATTAAGAGTCTGGACTGCAACAAATAACTGAAATTTTTGGTCCAAATTAAGTGAATGAGATTAATTGGCTCCACAAGTGAAAGATGTGTTCCAAGCAAGTTTAATTCACAATGTAACTCACAATGTAAAAATTAATTCAACCTCATTGGATCAAAATTAATTTTGCCTTTAGGTTTCATTTGACCAAAATAAGTTAATCTATCACAATTCAAATGAATGGAAATGTGTGTCATAATTTAATTAAGCTACAGCAAGAAATATTTTTCAGATTGAGTGTAACCACATAGCTTTAAAAAAAGGACCATTCAATGACAACCGACTGTCGGCTTGGTATGTCAAGTCTAAACAACATATAGTCAAAGGTTAATTCAGACTATTGGTCAGTGCTCAGTAAATGTTACATGTCGTGCATGATGTGACAACTTCACTGATACTAAAATTTATGACAACAGACAAACATCACATGCAATCTAGTGAAAGTACAATTTCAGCAAAAAAGTGAGACTTTGAGCTGGAACCGTGTTTATTATAATGCTTTATGTGCTGTACTCAAGACCTGGAGAGAAATACGGATATGGAAAATCACATTCACCATGCAGACATACAATGCTAAGCTTCTGAAAGGAGGTTAAAACGAGAACTTTCATATCTGTAATAAAATTGTCGGCCTCTATTGGGAAAGATTTCAAGAATTTAAGTTGACTGGGGTGATTAAGTATCTTTAAAATCTAAATTTGCAAAAACAAAAGCTATAAATAAACAGTGCATTAAGGTTTTGAGGGGAGGCTAACGGTATTCAAATGCAATAAAGTGTAAAATAACATCACTGTATCAATAATTTAATTCAATAATACAAAATACAATTTAAAAATATCTTCATCTTTTAATCTTTAATAAACAATCTGATCTTGTGATGTGACTATTGCGAATACGCATGAAATCCCTAAAGACAAATATACTAACAACTCACTAAAAAAAAAAGACCACTTTTTCTTTTTATTGCTAAACTTAAACAAGTTCTTCCAATAAGTCAATGGAAAGTAGCACTGTTTATATCCTACTGTACAAGGGTAGTTGACATGCAATACTTGTGGATAGTTCAGATGTTCTGATATTGTGACACTATAATCACGACAAAAAGATCATTAAAGTGCTAAGTATCATATCTGTCAGGTACTTAAAGCTGTATTATTATTACTTTTATAAAAAAGAGAGACATCAGTTAAGGAAAATACAATAACATAGAGCATCGTGAATGAAACTACTGAATTAAACAATATGGAGTAATATAAAAAGTTGTTAGTTATATCTATAAAAACTTCAATAATATCTTGAAATACAATAAATATGTCTAGTTATTGTAGTAAGTCTGACTCGGTTGCATCATCTGTGGTGCTTTATGGAACTGGCCAGAGCTAAAAAAATAAATAAATAAAAATAAATATTGTTGCATTTTCTTCACCGCAAAACTCTTGATTGGTAGACTTTTTCAACTGCGTGATGATTTGTAATGAAGATTTTCTGAACAAATTCTGCTATTAAACATTATTGATTAAAAAAAAAGATAAAGACAATTACTAATATATATTCAATTACACCCTCTGTTCTGTTTTAATGGCAATCGCTCAAAATCAATTTCCCTATAAAAAATGAATTGAGGTTTAATTCTGGAATCTGACCTTTGCAGTCTACAATACTCTACGACCAAGCAGAGCATTTTTACTCAACAGTCTTGTCACAATTCATAATACCGGGAAAAAATGGGTACTTTGTGATTTGAAGATATCATGACAGGAAATACTCCTGGACATGACACAGGGAGAGAACCCTAAAGGATTGCCTGAGAAAACAGTTTAAAGCTCTGAGGGTCATAAAAATTCAGCATGCATGAAAGAACCTTTAAATCCACAAATGACAACTATTCACCTTAGTCACAATCTACAGATCAAAATACTCTACAAGGGGAAAGGTTGAGGTTGGTCAATGTGGTTTCTTGTGATGCAGAATACTCAGACTGTCTAGCACATCGCTCCATCTGAGATGCTTCAAAGTCGACAGGTCAGTAGATGTGTGCTAATATAGCTCTGCAGGCTGTCCCTGGGCATTTAAATAGACCTGGATGTAGTATGATTATTCTGTATAATTTTCGGCAGGAGAAAGCCAATAAATGAGGTGAACAACATGCTAAATTCATAAACACAAGCACGGCAACAGATGTTCCAGTGAAATGGTGATGACAATGAAAATGTTTTATGCAGCAGAAATATGCTGTACATGTGCAGGAAAAATGCCTGACCAGTTTTTAAGGTGATTAAAAGGCAAGACTGGGCAGCAATTAATAAAATAAAATAAAATAAAATAAAATAAAATAAAATAAAATAAAATAAAATAAAATAAAATAAAATAAAATAAAATAAAATAAAATAAAATAAAATAAAATAAAATAAAATAAAATAAAATAATTCAATTTAGAGATGAAACTGAAATTAGGTAAACAATTTTCCAAACACTTCATAAATAAAATAAAATAAAATAAAATAAAATAAAATAAAATAAAAATTTAGAGATGAAACTGAAATTAGGTAAACAATTTTCCAAAGACTTCATAAATAAAATAAAATAAAATAAAATAAAATAAAATAAAATAAAATAAAATAAAATAAAATAAAATAAAATAAAATGAGATGAGATGAAACTGAAATTAGGTAAACAATTTTCCAAAGACTTCATAAATAAAATAAAATAAAATAAAAATTTTTTTAATAAAATAAAAGAGATGAAACTGAAATTTGGTAAACAAATTTCCAAACACTTCATAAATAAAATTAAATAATAAAGGGACTAAGCCGAAAAGAAAATGAATGTATGAAAATAAAAAGAAGAAACTGGGATTAGGTAAACAATTTTCCAAACACTTCATAAGCAAAATAAAAAACAATTAAATAAATAAATAATAATATAAAAAAAGAAACAACAAGAAAAATGAGTCCTATACATGGAAATATACTTTGTCACAACAGCTAGTTAAAGATCTACTTTTTATGGACCAGGTTAAGTAATCACAGTACAGCACTGAGATAAATTAACCTACATTCTCTGCTATAATGACCTCAATTATTTTCCAATAACACTCCCTGTTTTTACCATCAACCTGACTGCATTACTGCGTATAATAAATATTTTCCAAAATAATCTCTAAACAGAAAACTATAAGACACGCAAACCTTTTTCCAACAGAGGAACAGATTCAGCGCTATTCATGTTAACGGGATGAAAAAGAAACGAGGAAATGCAAATATCGTCTTGCCTTAGGGAATTCAGTGACAGGTCTCCTCTTTGAAATAGCACAGCGACAGACTGCTAAAGCATTCACAGCCGCTTTGATTTTCCCTTTCCTCGTCCAGTCAGAGCGCTTCCCCTCAGAGCAGAGACAGTCAGATCCATAACGCTCTGAGTTACTGTTGGAAGCCTGCAGGATACACTGGATCATACAGTAAAACTCATTTCACTGCGTTTCTACCCAGAAACATGACCTACTTTGAGTTCTCGGCAAGCTTTTTTAATGTAGGTCTGTAGGTGGTGGCAACCTTACATTCTAGGCACGAGACTACAAGGACGAGCTGAGTACAAATGAGACGCCTGACCATTATAGGTAAACAGTATAAATAAACATGAATTCCTTAAGACGACATTTAATTATCTCAGATGGATTCGATGGCCTGGAATCTCAGAGGACTCTCGCTCAGTCATGCTGACAGGGGACTGCCTGGGCTCACTGTATGACCGGGAACAATGTCTGTGGGCACCAGGCGACAGGGTTTATAATACAGAACAGTATTGAACGTTCATCTTGGAGGAAAGCCACTGAAAATCTTTGAGGATGAGCATTGGAGTGAAACCTGCAAATTTCATGTTAATGATTCCAAGAGCTTTTTTAAAGAATGCCACAGCTGGAATAATATTAATCAAAGCAACACTCTTCTTGTTATGTTTCATAGTGTTTGTATTTATCATGTGTGCTTTCATGTACATTGGGAAACTTGCAAACTCAAGTATTCTTGATGTATGCTTGCTTTTCTAATGAAACGTAATAATCCAAGTAATATTTTGTTGATTTGTGCGAACTCATACTCATAAACAAATTAGATGTTGCACAATATATCATCATTTTCCAGTAAAGGCGTTTATAAATTTACAGCGGTCACAGTATACCTGTAAAATTCCCACTTGCAAATTACAAACAAATGTGTTTTTATGTATGAAAAGATTCATTTTCTTTTGGATTAGTCTCTTTTTTATCAGGGGTCGCCACAGCGGAATGAACCGCAAACTGTTCCAGCATATGTTTTACGTGGCGAAAACATTCCAGCCGCAACCCATTACTGGGAAACCCCCATACACTCTCACATTCACACACACTTATACACTAGGGCCAATTTTTCATTAATTAATTCATTCAGTTTCTTTCTGCTTAGTCCCTTAATTCAGCCACAGTGAAATAAACCGCCAACATGTTTTACACAGCGGATGCCCTTCCAGCTGCAACCCAGTACTTGGAAACACTCATTCACACACATACACTATGGCCAATTTATTTATTTATACCGCATGTCTTTGGACTGTGGGGGAAACCCAGAGGAAATCCACGCGAACACGGAGAGAACATGCAAACTCCACACAGAAATGCCAACTGGCTCAGCCGGGACTCAAACCAGTGACCTTCTTGCTGTGAGGCGACAATGCTAACCACTGAGCCACTGTGCTACCCATAAAAGATATATTTAGTGAGATAAAGTAATAAACCACGCTGTGCTGTCTTGCGCTGAACGCTGTCGACCAATCGCAACAGGCTGTCATCGGTCCAATCATTGCAGATTAGCTTTGCGCTAAGGAGGGGTTTGGGAACAAATGATTTGCTGAACGATTGATATGGGAGTCGCTGGGATAATTAGGTAAAAATAAATGTATTTTAAGACCATGATATAGTTTTTTGACCTTGCATGCATATCAGTATGTTGTTGGAGACCCATAAAACCGAAATATGGCCCTTTTTAATGTATAATAGGGGTTCTTTAATATCGTGTGTAGGGTCGAATCGAGATTGTGATCTTTTTTCGATTAATCGTGCAGCCCTATCAAACAGACATGGGTGCACCTGCCAAATTTCCACTAGTTTTTCCTCCATTTTGTGGGTCAAAATAGACCGAAAGGCAGCCTTTTTCTCAATCGAAGACAGGCTTGTTAATATAGTTTATACCTTCGGAACTCCTCCCCGAACTTCCCGCTGACCTGCATGCAGCTTTCTCATTGGCTGTAGTTAATCGCTGATGTTATTTTCAATCAGGACACATTTCACACAACATGATTTTGAATTGCCGACAGGTCAAGATATTCAGCATGCCAACTATCTCGCGGGTGTCAGTGACTCATCTGTGATTCTCTCAGATCGCGTCTTTGATAGTTCGCACTGTGTGATTATCGCTCGAGTGAACGAGCACTGATTTACCTGTGATTTTAGGCATTTGTCAACAATTTCCCAAAACCTGTGAGTCAAAATCGGGCTAAAATTGTGCAGTCTGAACTCGGCAGAAGTATGCGTTTTAAGTGTAGAGGGCTCCAGATTTTGACATAATGATAATGTTTTGTTTCACTGGTGCCACAGTGACATGTACCAATATTGCACTTCTAGTGTCCCAGGCAGGAGTGCTGGCTCACTGACTGAGCTTTTTCTCTCTACAGATTCACTTCCATTCTGCAAACTGTCCAATCATACTAAAGGCAAAAATGCAAAAAATAAATAAACTGTTTACTAACTGTTTACTAAGCAGTTTTACTGTTGTAAACTGTTTAAGCTAATAAACACTGTAAAAATTAAGCTACTTTTAACTATATGCCCTTTACCTGTGGTTATCATGAATTGCAAATATGAAAAACAATATGAAAAGGTTAAAGAATAATCTGTTCCATCAAAGTAAAATTTGCATCAGCCTCTCCCATCTCAAGCTCAAAACATTACTACTGTCAACTCAAGCTGTCAAATGTGCATTATCAAAAAGTACTACTATTAATTTTATTTCAATATAATCCATCATACATAATTTAGAATTTAGGAAAAGCCATTACACAATCAAGAACAAGTCATTAATGTCACTAAGAATAAAATGCTGACGTGAACGCCATTCCCCCTCAACACTACCTTATTGTAATGAAGTGATGTCAGCAATATTGGCTATAGGGCAGCATGGCACAAAAAGCTGCAATAAATGTGCCACCACCGTGTGGGTGCAGCTGGAACAATTAGGGTAATTCTACCTCTGCTAACGGGCTCAGGGCCAGCTAACTCCCTCTCCCCACCAACACGCAAGCACACACAATACTGTAGAATAAAAACACACTATTTATTTATTTTTTTACTTCAACACTCTTAGGTGACTCACAGGAGACCATGTTTAGCTTGTGAAACATTATGTCAGCAATTATGTCAACAAGATGAAGAGGCAAAAAGCATCTGAATTCCGCTGTAGTTGCTATAGATTTGGCCAGAATGTAAATCCTGGTCTGTGGTTTCCTGGTAAGAGAAACAAAGATGCAAATAATGCTCAGCTAAATTCTGCTTGTTCATCAAGGTGGGGAAAGATAAGCAGCGCTGACGCACTTGATCTCAGGTGCCAGTATCAGCTCTAAACACTAGACGCACATAAACAAACCAGCATCAAGAGATGCCAGTCTGACTGCCAGCATGACTGCCACACAGATTTCAGTTTCAGAAACCTAAACTGGACATTATCAATGCATAGGAACCCAAATCTGTGGTCAGATCACTAAAGCAGTTATGACAAGGGATGAACATGACTGGCAGAAGAACTCAAGAGTATACTGACATTTATTCGATATAAACACTAACTTATATCTTCACCCAAACAAACAAAAACCAGATGCACAGCTTTGGAATGAAGAAATGTTTATGCCACATCAGAGATTAACTTACAGTACATGTATTTGTCACTGTCAGTCTAAGGTCAGATTTGCACCTGTTATTAAGATGAGTTTTTGTCTCACCATAAAGCAATCAGTATTAAACATAGGTGTAAACAACAGGGCCTTTAATATTTTTAGCTTGTGCACTTTGACCACATCGTGTGACAATCACAAACAAATTAGTTCGAATTGTTTTTATAGTGTAACGCTCATGTGGTCAAATGCATTAAAACAGTGACAAAAGACCACCTACTCTCTGCCTACTGACCAAACATGTGAGCATTTTGGGACTTGTTTAAAGAAAGTGCATCAAAACAAGGCACTCTTCACTGCGCTATATTAAAACAAATGAATTACAATCGAAGTTGCAGGTGTCATCCACATTCTGCTGGCTTTCGCACTCACTCACAAGCTGTGTTACAAGGGATTCAATAGTTGTCATGCGTTACACTCAGCTCTCCTGTCAAACTGGATTTGAGCCTGATGAAATAAGGAAGGAAGGGTCTTCACGATCTGAACACAAGTGGTCACAAGACGTGCATGTGAATGCAACTTAAAACCAAGTAGAAATAGTGATGCATTTCGGCTGACCACTTGTGAATTGATCACTGAAAATTCAGATTTATAGTAGGTGGATGCATTCTATAGTCTCAAATACATTTAATCAAACTATCTTTACTTTAATGGGCTATATGCACACAGACTTTTAATTTTCAGCCAGGCAGCCCAAGGGTTTCCGATGAATTGTCTTTTCGTTACAAAATGGTCACATTTAAGATCTGACTTCTTTAGAAATCAGCGATCTTCACTGCCTGTTAGATATATGATATGAAGTGGGTCTCAGATCGGACAAGAAGCACTGCATTAAATTCCATTACCCCCCGTCATGTCTTTAAAATATGACAGTTAATTTTACGCCAGTATTTTCAATGGAATTTCTGCGCTAGCCTGTTGCTACTGAAGGCGCTAGTGGTTACAACGGTCTTTTAAAACGTTACAACGTTTTACGCTTGAACAACTAAATGAATGCTGAAGTCTATTTAACTGATTGTATTGTAATTACATTATAACATCGATGCTGTAAAAACAACCATGTGAAATTGAAAAAAGTCGCATTAAGCTTTCACCGTTGGCAATAAAACTCTAGCTGTGCATAGAGCCCATTACATCATCCATCAATATAAGACCAATGAATTGCAGAGCTAGTGCATATCATTTGAATAGTTATATTTACTTGCTCTATTAATTTGTGTACGCATGTGTGATCTCTTTTAAGTATACATTTTTATATTAAAAAGTTTTCCAATACACATTGTCAAAATATATGCCTTATCACCAGTATTCATTGGACAAATAACACTATTTGTTGACCCTCGGGTGATTCCAGTGTGACCCACTGACTATTATGACCAAAAAAAAAAAGAAGAAAAAAAACAATAATAACAATTTACAAAAAAAAAAATTTTTTTTTGAAAATCTTATTCATGTGGTTAATAAAAAAAAGCCATAAAGCTTTAAAAACAATACGAGAATGGGTAAATGTGACAGGACTTTGTTACTGAGAAGACCTTCCCTTCTAAATATGGACACATTTTATAGTTGATAGGAGCTGTCAATGACTTGTCAATTCAACTTTTTAAAACAGCGTCTCTTGAATCAAGGCTTAAATGATTCTAAATATCTTATATATGTAGCCAACAAAAAGCCATAAAGGTTTAAAAACAATATGAGAATGGGTAAATGTGGCAGGACTTTATTACTGAGAGGATCTTCCCTTTAAATATTTGTTTACATCCTAAATGAGGACACATTTCACAGCTGATTGGAGCTGTCAATGACTTGTTAACTGGACTTTATAAAACAGCATTCCTTAAATACAGGCTTAAATGATTCTTCAGTTGCTTAACAAGCCTTGAAGAAAGCCCACTTCCCTATGAAAGTGAAAATCACCCCTAAATAACACCAAACCACAAGAGTAACGGAAGGTAAAGCGATGGAAATCCTCTGGTCAGTAGTGCAAAAATCTGATTTGAGTGTGTCAGAAGAAGCACTTTTACTGTCTGCTTAGGAAGAGAGAGCTGATAAAGTGTGACAGGGTACATGATAAACACCATGGTGGTGTTGAGAAATGTTGACAGATTAGGGAAATCTGTTTTGTCAGTGTAGACGCTCCAGCACCACCCAGATTAGTTACACTTCTAGTCGGCTGCTAGATAGACACTGACTGCGTGTCAAAACCTCACATCGCCTGCTTTTTTTGGGGCTCTCGATAGTTTAGGAATGCGAATAGTATGCGGAAAAATGTAAGCAGACAACTCACTGGGTTTTGGGACACAACCACTGACAACAACATCACACCAATAAAACAAAGACAAGCCCAAACAGCCCCACCTTCACCCCTCAAGACATTTAACAGCCGCTACTTCGCATAACAGTTCTGTGAAATGACAGGTCGAGGCTTGTTAGCTTGCAGAAAGAGTTAATATGTGGGCTTAACTAGCTGACTAGCGCTGCTAACGCTAGCTTAGCGCAGCCGCGTAACTGACTGACCGCCGTTAATCGCTGAAGCTCAAACCTCTTACCTCTTTTAACGGCCTCGTCATACGAAAGGAAGCCTATCCGTGACTCTTTGGCGCCCATGGTGCCCTCATTTCATGGCAATGGCAGAAATGTGCAAAGTGTGACCGGTGCCTGTTGCCTTGTTTTCCGTTGTTTTGTTTTTTTACCCTCGGTATGGTGTTCCTATCAAGTCAAGCGGTAGTTTTGCGTTATCAACGAGTGACGCGTCCGAGCTCCGACGCCTCCATACTGGATCACGTGAGTTTTGTCCAATCATAGTGCAGGGGGCGGATGAGCGTCAGTTTCGCGCAAGAAATGCAGCGCTGACGCTCCTCTCACCCGGTTGTTGTGCAGTCGACTTTAATTTCCGTGATTGATATTAGATATTAGATATTTGCGTGGTTGTAAGGAGCCACCTTAACCGTCTTGCACCGCGTTGCATCAGCTCAACAACACTTCATGCTTTGTTTTAAAAGCGCATGGTGTATACTAGGCGATAATAAAATGAAATGCTGTAATTAAAAAGCGAATAATGAAAGGATGACTCTGGTCAACTTAATGTCTTTTTCTGGAACAGTGCACCGTGTGGAGGCAGCAAATTTCTTTCTCTGGAAAGCCCTCAGCAATTGATTTTCATTATTTTTATCACCTACCAAAATATGGTTAAAATTCTAGTTGTTTTTAAAAGCATTTAGTCGTAGCCTATAGCGTTACTTCATTTCTCTGTTTTACAATGTAGCTTACATAATTTTTTTTTTACTTAGACGTTGCATTGTATTAGTTTTTCCTATATACAATACTATTGACCGTGTACTATTAGAATGCATTACTTTTTCTAATATTTTCAAGTTTTATTTCAATTTTACTTGACGTTTATATATATAAAAATATTTATAATTTTATTATGTTATCATATTTCATATATCATGTTTATCATATATCATGTTTTTTCTATTGACACAGACAATTGTAACACTTTTAGTTTTAGATAACAGTAACAGCTGGTTTTGATGTGGTTTTAATTTATTAATGAGTATATAAAATAACTAATATTTGTACGTTTTATTTAAATTTTACTTGACGTTGTGTGTACATTGTGTGTATTCAACACAACCTCTGTTCTGACAAGAGATTATGCAAAAGCTCCATATATGTTGTTACATAGATTACTTTTATATGTCAACTTTTTTTTCCTGGTGAAAAAAATTATTTTGGCATTGTGTACTGTGTGGAGGCAGCACATGTTTGCTCTAGAATAGAAAGCCTTGGCTATTTTAGAATAAATTAAATTTATTGCAATAATTATCAAATTATTTGATCAGCTTCCTAAAATGTGTTACCGGGTAGTCATATTAATAATCCTTTTTTTAATGTTCAGCATGTTTTTTCCCTGAGTAAATTAATAAAAAATATTTTAGGTTCTATTTATATAATTATTATATCACTTTTGACATTCATTATTGACTATAATAAATTACTGTATTTATTAATATCCCTGATTTTCATATTTTATTTAATGAATATAATTAATTTACGTGTGTGGCCTATTTATTTCTTATTTTATTTGTTATTTGATTGATTTTTATATACGTGAATTACTTTTTTGTCTATTATTAACAAAAACGGTTGTTACACTTTTTAATTTCGTTCATACTAGAAGCATCACTGGCTTGACTTTTGTTTTTAATTGACGTGATCTACCCAAAACAAGTAATTATACAGATATATTCTTTAGCAGGCTGCACATATGTGTATTTGGCGCTAACCTTTCATTAATCTCAATTAAAGTAACAAAAAAAACCTCTATGTTCAGGTGATTGTCTTTTAGCGCCATCTAAAGACATTAAGTGTTACTGCAACTGGAATGACGCGTGTAAAGTCTGTCAGCAAGCCGGAAGTGACTTCTGTTTATGTGCTCTATCGTAAATGACACACATAGAGAAGAGGTCGCGCCTGCAGTGAAATAAATGTTCATGATCATAATGCTGTTTTGAATAGGTGCTATTCACATAGTATACGCGAGGTTGTGTAAATATGGCACAGAAGAGGGTGACTGTGGACAAAGGGCTGCTGCAGGAGCGTTTGTGAAATGGGCTTCCAGGTCATTCTGTATGTTCCCAACCTAATTGGTGAGTTAATCCATGACATGTTTTTTTGACGCAGCACAATTTGGAAAGCAAATTTGAAATTACCCTAACTACATTAATGACATGACTTTTACTTAGTAAAACAACTTGTTTATTATTATTGTTTTACAGGTTACATCCGGATCCTTCTTGTTCTCATTGCCTGGATTCTGTATAGAGACCCACAAAGTTTTGTGCCCTTGTATGTGTTATCTATTATTCTGGATGGTAAGTACTACATATATCAATATATATAAATACATGAAATCTTAAAAATGAAGTTTCTTTACAGGCATTTGGGATTTCAAATAGAACATTTAACATCCATTGCAAAAAGTAAAAGTTCCTGTTATGAGTAAAATATTCAATAACAAAAAAATGAAATATATTATTTATTACTATTAAATTATGAACTCAAAATGATTATTTTATGAAATTACAATGAGAACCCCTTGGTGGAACCTTTATTTGTTTGTTTGTTTATTCGTTCATTCATTTTTACAGTTTTTCTCTTTTTTAAATATTTCCCAAATGATGTTTAACAGATCAAGGAAATTTTCACAGTATGTCTGATAATATTTTTTCTTCTGGAGAAAGTCTTGTTTGTTTTATTTAGGTTAGAATAAAAGCAGTTTTTTTATTTTTAAAAAACACATTTTAAGGTCAAAATAATTAGCCCCTTTATGCTATATTTTTTGATAGTCTACAGAACAAACCATCGTTACACAATGACTTGTCTAATTACGCTAATCTGCCCAGTTAAGCATTTAAATGTCACTTTAAGCTGTATAGAAAAATAACGTTCTTATTAAAGCTTGAAAAATATCTAGTAAAATATTATTTACTGTCATCATGACAAAGATAAATAAATCAGTTATTAGAAATGAGTTATTAAAACTATTATATTTAGAAATGTGTTGAAAGAATCTTCTTGCTTTTAAACAGAAATCGGGTAAAAAAAATAAACAGAGGGGTTAATAATTCAGGGGGGCTAATAATTCTGACTTCAACTGTACAAATCAGCAAGAACAAAGCTTCTCTATTGGGGCCTAAGCCACTAGGGGGCCTCAGTAATCTTCCAATAGAACCACAAGATGTCTTAAAATCATGTAACTTAAATTAAAGAGTATTACAGCAATATAACATATAAAAATAAACAATATTATTCAGTTTGATGTTAAATATAATTATTTAATGATATTTATTTTATTTCATGCTTTATAAAAATAGATTTTTAAAAATTCTTTAAAGATCTGAAAAACTATGTTGTCATGTTGTTTTTTTTCTTTAGAAAACAATAATTGTGAAATATTTTTTTTTAGCTAAATATCTTTTTACATTTAATTTTATTCTCATTTACATAAATTACTCCCATTATTTATAATTCACTGAACTAAAATAGATGTTCATGCAATACGTAACGTCATAAATCTTACCAGGAAGTTTTCATGTCCTGCTGAGTGCTCACTTTTACACCTTAAGGGTACGACCTTTGCCAAACAAACCTTTTTACTTGTTCACTTATTAGTTTTGGTGTATTTAAAGAATTGTAGTGTGCATCTATTGATTTAGTATGTTATCTTTGTGTCAGGCGTTGATGGATGGGTGGCACGTCGGCTGCATCAGACCTCCAGGTTTGGCGCATGGCTGGACGTGGTCATTGATAATGTAGGACGTGGAATGATCTGGAACATGCTTTATGATGTAAGTTCAGTGAGTGTGGGCATGTAGCCTATTTTTGGTGATAAGTGCATTTGTATCATGACTGTATGCTGTGTGTTTGTGTGTGAAGTGGGGCTGGCTGGTGTCTTCAGTGGAGTGGTGTGTATTTGTGTGCAACCACAATGCAAGAGGTGCCCAGTGGAAGAACTCTTTCTCAGAGAGTCCGGTTTGGGTACAAGCTGTGATGGCAAATGGTGTGTTGATTTTGATTTATTTCTTTTAATTACATATTAAAGTCTGCATGAACCGGAAGCTGCGACCGTGTTAGTATTATTATATTTTTTCTCAGAGTTCCTGGAGGAATGTAAAGTTAAATGAGAAAACAGTGGCCGTGGCTTGTTTTTTTCTACTGCAAAAAGTAGGCCTTACATTCAGAAAGAAAGGGAAAAGTGTTTGGGGAGAGCTATTACAACCTAACAGACACCTCCTCCTCACCATTTCTGTTTGTTGTCAAAACTGACAGTTGGAGGGGAGTGGTTTAGAATGTTAGCCACGCTCAATACCTCAGACAGACATAACCTGAGAATTTAACTGACAACTAATAGAAAGTGCATTTACAGATTTCTATTTTATTTTCTATTACAAGAGAATTTTTTTTCTTAAAGACATGCACAGATGAATTATTCACCAGAAAACTAGCAATGTGAGCTAACAAAATCAATATGATTATTTTTATTTAATATGTACTTTAAAGCAGCGGTTCCCCACAGGGAGGTCCCGGCCCACAAGGGGGCCTCAGCAAGCTCTGTGGGGGTTCATGTCATATTTTTAAAAAAAATTAGCGGTGGACAACTAGAAGAACGATCATGTTGCCTTAGTTCATTTTATCCCTCGGCTGACCATAAAAATGGACACATTTGTAACTCGTACTCCACAAAAAAGACTTCAGCAGCTAATAGTAATGGATTAAGCATACTGGACCCAGGTGAGGAAGCTCCAAACATGTCTGGTCGCAGCGCTAGCAATACTGGAAACACCAAGATAGTTACCTGATCTATGGTTTTTATTACATTTTCTCAGATTTTTACACTGTGTGTTTTTACGTGATTGTGCTCTCATGTAATCCTGTTAAGCCTTCATGCAGGCTTCAAGACTCCGTTGGGCATTCTGACAGTAGCAGGGCTCCATGTTTTGCCCGTGTGGCTGTATGGTTTCGAGCATGAGGTGCTGTCTCGAGCTCTCTGTGCACCAAACTGGCTGCAGATTGCGGGGATTCTGGTGCTGACAGCAGGACGAGTACTGGGC
This sequence comes from Danio aesculapii, assembly GCF_903798145.1. Classification (NCBI taxonomy): domain Eukaryota; kingdom Metazoa; phylum Chordata; class Actinopteri; order Cypriniformes; family Danionidae; genus Danio; species Danio aesculapii. Next base: position 24,677,312 of record NC_079449.1, on the reverse strand, counting down.
TTTGCAGTTGAGGTGAATTGCATGTTTACCCAGCATTCTTATACATTTTAATAGTGGCTGTTATATATAAACATTCCTGATTTTTCCTACATTAGGTGTAGCTAAAAAATGAGTTCCACACTATCAATTTCTTTTGGGACAACATATTAAAGGGCACCTATGGTAAAAAAAAATCTACTTTTCAAGCTGTTTGGACAGACATATGTGCATGTATGGTGTATAGACTGTCATATTGGGGTGATATAAGCACACCCAGTGCTTTTTTTTCAATTTAACAACATAAAAAAAATTGGAGCAAACCAATTGGAGCAGTTTTCAAACCGACCGCAACTTTACTTAGGAGTGCGGTCCCCCCGCCCACCAATATTGATTGACAGGCGCGTATCCTCATCATATCCTCAGTTTGTTGAATCACGTCCGCCATTTTTAGCGTGAGTCGAAGCAATATCACTAAAGGAACACCCTTGCTCTATTTTTAGATGCAAGGCCCATTGGGCTCAACACGAGAGCAATATTCTCCACATTATCGCTCTAATCAGAGTTATTGGTTGCATCTTTAGGTAGGTTTGCAAACGTGTACTTCTCATTGAGTCTACCTTATACTTCAGCCGTTTGCATTTCTCGCGATCCCAGAAGCTCCCTGTGATCTTAACTAGCATGCGTTTTAGAATTCTAAACATAGGTTTCTATCAGGGTACACTCAAGTCGACGGCTGGGCGCCGCGGACCGCTGCAGAAACCTATGTTTAGAATTCAAAAATGCGTGGCGCGACGATTCAGGACACTTCATGTTTCTGCCGCGCCACAGAGAGTGTCTGGTGTGCCGTGTTGCGGTTTCGAGTGGCTCATCCGGTGCCTCAGTCAAAGTTAATTCAGTGTGCGTGGTTATTAGTTTCTGTGTACAAGCTCGGCACTTGAAACTAGCACACAGTTGGCTGTAAAACTGTACTAAGACACATATGATTTTGTACTCTCTGCTTGGTCTGTGTCAGAGTCGTACATGTACGACTAAATGCTGATCATCTCACTCCAGCTTTTTTCTGTCTGCCTGTCAGACTCTGTTGCAAACGCAGAGCGGGTGAGCTCATGGCCCCGCCCCCTTGTTACGTTGGCAGGAAGCCGAAACTAATTTACATGTGAAGCAACACACCCATAAATCAGCGAACTGTGGACACGCCCCCAACATGACACTTTTTAACACATTATAATAAAAAATCTGAATTGGGTTTTAAACTGAACCTAAACTGGCACACTCAGAAGAACCATAATATTAATATTAAATCATAAAAAAGAGGTAAACTATGGGCCCTTTAAGTTAAAGGGCACCTATTTTACCCATTTTTCAAAATTTAAGATAAGTCTTTTGTGTCTCCAGAATGTGTCTGTAAATTTTCAGCTCAAAACACCCATCAGATTATTTATTATACCTTTTAGAATGTTGGGATTTTCTGCTTTGAACACAATATAGCTGTTTTGTGGCCTGTGCCTTTAATGCGGGTTCTCCCCACCCACTGTTCCCACGTGCCTGTTAGAGTGTGCCTCAATCTCCACCTCGGCTGCTTCAGATAAACAGCACAGTGACAGACATGAAAGAAGCAGATCTCACAAAGTTTGTGAGAAATACTACAGTAAGAACTTTCCCAATGATTATTTGATGTATTTGTTGTGGAGTTAATTCAAGCCTTTCTGCAACAATGAGTCACACACAGTGTCATTACAAAGTTCATGCACTCAGACACACACAGCGCACATGTTTAACTTTGCACTGTTTTTGCATGGCTATTGTGACAGAAAATACATTAATATCCACTGCTGTATGAACATCCGTTATGTTAATGTACAAAATAAACCTGATTTATTGTCCACATCAGGAAATAAAAAATAGACATATTGTCTTTATATCACCACAATATGACAGTGGACACACTTTACCTACACACAGTTCTGTCCAAACAGCTTACAAAAGATGATTTTCATCATAGGTGCCCTTTAACTCAGTACTTTTTACAAATTTAAGTAGATTGAACAGAAAACAACTAAGTTGTTCCCAACAAAACCTGAAGAATTGTGTTGTTTCAGCCCATTTTAAATAAGTAGTTTGAACAAACAGCGAATGTCATTTTTTAAATGTAAGGTTAAAAAACAATTTAGCCTACAGTTGAAGGCATGTCTTAAGGATTTCTTATACTTTTTCAAACATTTGCCAAGTGCTGTTTAACAGAGAAAAGTTTAACACATTATAGTTTTAATAACCAATTTCTAATGACTAATTTCTTTGTTTTTGCTATGATGACAGTGTATAATGTGTTACTATTTACTTTGCAAGATACTAGTACTCAGCTTAAAGTTAAATGTAAAGCATCTAGGTTAATTAAGTGTGGTTAAATAGGAAAGTTGGAGTCATTGGAGAACAGTGGTTTGTTCTGTAGCCAACAGTCAAAATAATTTCGTAAGAGGGCAAATAATATTCACCCTGTAAAATGTACTCAACTGAAATAAGACTTTCTCCAGAAGAAAATATAGACCTTTTTCATAGAACGCAAAATTAGCCATTATGTTTTGCCTGTATGCATAAGGAGGATGAAAGGGGTCTATAATAGGAAATGCAGTGCTGCTCTCTTATGCCAATGATACACTGGGCAACGGTTTGAGCAATGTTGGCGTCAATGGGCAATCAGGTGAGACACTTATTAGGTCAGTGGTATACAAAATTCTATATTGTTGCCCATTCTTAATAATAAAAGAGTCAAACAACAGTGCTCTTCATTATTGCCCAGAAACATTGCTCAAAAAGTTGCCCTGTGTATCATCAGCATTAGACTTTACTTGGGAAATCTTTTGAGGGCTAATAATTTTGCCTTCAACTGTATATTAAAGGACCACCAGTGTTTTCTTGGTGTCTACATTCACAAAAAGCTACATTACAAACTGTATTTAAAATTATATCTGAAAAGGGTATATTAGGGATGCTTTAGAATGTTTTTATAGTTGCAGTAGAGGTACTTGTATGTAAATATACTACTGTTTTTGTGTGATTTTACAGATGTGGTGCATCTTAGCCCATCTGAGATGTTTACTGACAGATGAAGAGGAAGAAAAGAACAACTAAGAGTCTAAGATTCATATTTGATGAGGCTACTGCACCTGAAAAGCACTTCATCTCTTTGAATGAGCATGCTGAATGCAACTTATGAAGGAGATAATGTTACTGCGAACTAATGTTGTTTTTACTCGAATATATTTTAAAGTGAGATACATTTATGCCAGAGTCCTTAAATGCAATGTTTAGGAAGGGAAGCTATCATAATAGTTATGTTGCTTGTGATGTTTGGTGAATTTATTTATTGTATATTTATTGCTTAGGCTTCACTCTTTTTGTTGTTCTTGTTGGAAAGCATGTGGTTAACAATAGGGAGTTTATGGCTTAAATTCTCAGGATATGTATAAACTGATCAAATGTACTTGTTACTGCATCAACAGCCAAGCCTCAAATTATTCATACCCCTGGCAAATTACTTTTAACCAGCAAGTTTTTACTTTTGTCTGGAAATGACACAGGCTTCTCCCAAAAGATAAGAAGAGGATGTCAGGCATCATTGAGGAAAAAATATTTCTTTAAGTAAAATAGTTCTTTAAGTAACTTTAAGTCAGAATTTGCCAGGGGTGTGAATAATTTTAGGCTTGACTGTATATATATACCCATATATGCAATGTAAGCAACTTTTAAATGCTTGAATGTAAAAATAACCAATATGCAAATAAAATTATTTATGTTTTACATTAAATCTGAAATATGTGTTATATAATTTTTCTTTATTTAGCTTCTAGAATGCTTTTTACATTTTTTTATCAATATATTTATCAATTTGTCAGTGAACATACAGTTAGGTTCATAAATATTTGGACAGCGACACAATTCTAACAGTTTTGGCTCTTTACACCAACACCATGGATTTGAAATTAAATGAAGATGTGCTTTAATTGCAGACTGTCTGCTTTAATTTGAGGGTATTTACATCCAAATCAGGTCAACACTCTAGGAATGACAAGTTTGCATATGTGCCTCCCACTTGTTAAGGGTCCAAAAGTAATTGGATAGCATAATAATCATAAATCAAACTTTCACTTTTTAATACTTGCTTGATAGTGACAGCTCTTTGGATCTCACCTTGAGAGTTGACAGTAACAGATTCCAAATGCAATTAGCACACTTGACATGAACTCTGGACCTTTTATCTGCTTATTTTAATTGGGATAATGCGGGAATAACACACACCTGGCCATGGAACAGCTTGGAAGCCAATTGTTCAATTACATTTGGACTCTTAACAAGTGGGAGGCACATATGCGAACTGTTGTAAAGCTGCGGTCACACTGCATCCCACTGCACCCATAGACTTCCATTCATATACACGCGAATGCGTCAGATCGGAAACGCAAGGTCGTGTGTAAAGTTTTGCAGTTCGTTGCACTGGAAAGTTCAAGCTTGGTGAACTCTGACCTGCGAAATGCATCACTTTACTGCGTGAGACCAATTGAGGATATAAAACATGACCTCTCTGTACAAAAATGTAAAATATGGAGCAATCTCTTGCTTATTTTAATGTCTAATCATCTTGTTTAATCCCGCCTATTTTTACAGCACCGTACGACAGAATTTTGCACGCACAAACTCTAGTGTGATCGCAGCTTAATTCCTACAGCGTTCACCTGATTTGGATGTAAATACCCTCAAATAACAAAATAAGTAAATAAATAAAATACTGAACACAGTACAAATTTTTTTCTCATTACTTCCTATTGTATAACTTTTTATATGTTTGAGCATGAAACCTTTCAGATGGACCACAGTAAACTTAAAGTGTTTTCTTTCCAATGATACCTAAATACCTTTTGTTTGTAGCTCACTGTGGTCAAGAACTGTTACTATTTAAAGTTAGATGTAAATCCCCAAAAGTGAGTGCTGGCTAACAGGTTAAAAAAAACTCAGGAATTGTTGATTCAGCTCATTTTAAATAAGTCATTTAAACAAGCAGCAAAAATTATTAGTTGAGTGTATGGAAAGTTCCAAAGATCCGGAATTGATTTGAAAGAAATAATTTGAAGGAAAAAAACTATTTTCAGTATATTTTGATGAATTGAATGCGAAATAAAAGCATTCATTTCATACTGACCCCAAACTGACCCTCTGTACTGTATAATTAATTACATATTAAATATCTCATTAGGTGCCAGGATGGATTCAGCAATTTGGCAAAGATTATACAAATGAAATATGACATTAATTATGGTGAAAAAGTGAGTAAACGTCTTCTACAAATCTGTGTACAGTCTTTTATTCTTCAGTTTCTGTTCAGCCATCAACCCACCCCAAAAGAGTGGTTCTTGTAGGATCACATTCAAGTCCAAGACTCAAACATGTCACACAGGTGGAGAAAAATCACGTGAAGGCAAAAAATAAAGCAACTTTTAATACTTCAGAAGCGGTATTGCTCATAGTAGTCTATTAGACAGCTTTATATCGTTTTGTTGTTGTTTTTTCATGTTAGAGTTAGTTACAGATTTTCACAATGGTGGATACAAATGAGTTTAATAATGGTTTGGTGGTTACAGATGTACAATGTACAGCAGATTCTACTGAGGGTGAGTTACATAAAGCCAATGACTGAAGAATAATCCAAGCAGAGGCTCACTGTGGCACAACATACTGACATTTCCAGGGTAACAGTCAGCATCGATATTAAATAGTAACACAATTTGCCATTGGACTCAATCAAAAGAGCATCTCCAATGGATATAGACAGGAATATGTATTTAATTTTTTTTTTTTTTAAATGGTAAGAGATCACATCCACTCATAGGTTGTTACTTCAAGGATCGCCATCGTCCATTTTAAACAGCACTTTGGCTAAATCACAATCTACACATGGCAGCACATCTGAGGACTTCATAAAGACAATTAGCATCGCTGAAACAGTCGTCAACCCATACTTCCGTTCTCCAACTCTCTAAGGCCAGATTTCGAAGGGCTGTATAGTGTCAGGATTGGTTTTCTTGTCTGAAGATGCCATTTATTAATTCCCTCCATCAGTTGAACAGTTATTTCAATGTAATTTTCTGGAGCTCACTGGGACAAGAACCACTCGTAGCTATGCATCTACATCTATGTACAATTAGCTAAACATGCAAATAAAGAAACCATTTGACCCAGAAGCACCTTCGTTTTTTTTTTGATGGAGAAACGGTTTGGATTTGAACAAGAAATGCCACTTGAGGTTGACAAATGAGCCCTTGAATCGACATTCAGAAAGAAGCCATCAGAGCTACGTTATAGATTCGTTCAGCTTACTTGTTTTCTCACGTGCACCGTTTTCACATTTCATTCCCATTCGTAGTCTGATATGAGAAACCCCACTCATTCAGTCCGTTTACCACACACCGCCAACGGAATTCCGCTTACAAGGGTTTTGCGAAGTCACAGTTTATTTTGTTACAATATTATTCCATTTCCCTTCCCTAAACATCTTGAATTCTTCACGATCAAGCCTCAAATGCAACAACAAAGTATTTTATTTCATTTTTTTAAAAGAGTGAAAATGTCCCTCATGTTTTAGGCGGTCTCCTTCTTGGGTTGTAGACTCAACCTGGTTTCGCTCAAAGCAAGCGACTTGAGAAAGGCTGACAAAAGTAGATCCCACCAGCTGAGAGTCCTTTAAGACTAAGGCTGGGACTTTAGCTCGAGCTGGAGTGATCGGGAGCTCAAAAGCTGCACGACATTAACATCACATTCTACATGACTAGGCTTTGTTTCTGCCAATGACAACAAAAAAAGTGAGTTCTCGGTAAAATGTGCCAATTGAATCAACTCGCTTGTCAACTTGGTTATGTGTTTGGATATATTCGGCAGTGAAATGAGTCCAACTGATTGGATTTGGAGTGGTACAGGTGCGTTCAGCAAATATTGCACAATTGTGCGTGGATTCACTATAGCGCAGGTTCCCCTACGAGAGAGCCTCTTTACAATGACAGGTGCTGCGCTCAGCCCTTTTTTCAGCCTGTCCAGTCAGCTGGAAGTGGGCCAGGGGTGTTAATCTATGCCACCCGTGGCCAAGCTCTGAAAGGAAAACAACAGCGACCTGGGAAACCTGGTCCCGAAGCTATCCCCGCTTCAGCTAATATCATGTGTGTGCTTGAGTGAATAAGGCGCGGTGACAGAAAGCCGGCTTTGTGAAAACTCGTCCTCGTCTTTTTAATAATATGGCAATTAGCTCGTATTTATTAATAAAAGAACTCAGTTTGGCTCAACCGCTTGCAACGTTACACCTACAACTTGTAGCATACCTTGCATATAAATTATTGGCAGTTTAAAACAAGCTATGTCAGTACTAAGGGAATACAAAACCAGAACTTAAAACAAGGTAGCTAGAGCATTCGTAAATCCACTGGTCCATGAATTCCACACGTGACATGAATTAATAATAATAATAATAATAATAATAATAAAAAAAGCAAAAAAAATGAACATAATGGTCCATAATGTAACATGGCTGGTCTCATTTCCCAGAGAGCACTCAGGTAATCCTCGAATGCAAAGCTTTGCATTACATGAAGTCAAGCGCTAATCCTTGTGTTAATGGGGACACGGACATCTACGGATGTTCCTTCACTCGGTTGAGTGCTTTTCTCCACAAATAGCAGATGCAGTGATGAGTATTCCTGTTATGTGGAGCGACACTCCTTCAAATACAAAATAAGAAAAGAAAAGCGAGTGTGTCGAAGATTTCCATCCTTGCTCCTTTTTTTTTTAATAATTCAACGCCACTTGAAGTCAGAGAAATGGTCGGGTTCTTCGAAGAATGGTTTCTTGTCCATGGTGAGTGTTTAAGCATGGTCATGTTTTTGTTCCCACTTCAAGGAAAATGGGCCTATGGGAACTGTGAACTTATAGTTCAAGAGCTCTCCAAACTTCCCCCTCCTTGCCTTGACTACTTGTGAATTAATGGGTGTGGATGTGTGAAATGGGATGTGCACATGTATGTGTTTTTAAAGTGAACGCTGGGTGTGTTAGCCCAAGCGTGCGGCTCCGTGGCTCTGGGAAAGCAGGAAAGACTGCACCACCTGCTCTGTGGACTGGGGGGTTGTGTTGACGTCCTCCAGCGCATCGGCTACGGCAAACTGCCTGTCCCTTAAACGGTTCCAGTTGGACAGAATATTGTGATACTCAAATACCTTCTCATAGTTTCCAACTGAGTTGTACAGTTTTATCAGGCCTCGGTAGTCATATTCCAGTCCACTGTAACCCTCCCCAAACAGCTTCTTGCCTGAAGGAAACAACAGATAGATTCAGATGATTGGGGTTGCTATTTTATTAGGCAAACATGTGGTAAATTAATTTAAAAATGACATATTTAAAACTTAAATGAAACATTCGGAAAAAAATATATATATATTAGAATGACTTCTGAAGTTGGAACATGAACCATTTTTTCCACTTTACTTTTGACATCCTTGATTTTATTATTGGGACCAATTATTTTGACCATGACTCTATATTTGTCTGTTTTTATTTGACAATTTTTAACAAAAATATACAAGTCCAATAAGACTAAATCATAATTTTTTTAAAAACTGTCGTGGATTACACCTGAAACTTGTCTATAGCACTTATTCACTGCTGCTCTTATAGATGTGTAAATTGCTTCCTTGTCCTCATTTGTAAGTCGCTTTGGATAAAAGCGTCTGCTAAATGACTAAATGTAAATGGATTAAATACACAAAACTATTCCATTTCCAAAAGTTTGTATTGTGGTCCTCGGTTACTTAACATCAAATAACCAAAAAAATAAAGCCCAATAACTGATCGTGCCGATAAATATACAGTACTGTGCAAAGGTTCTAAACACTATACCAGTCTGACATATAGCTTCTATAATATTCAGGTCTGGACCCTATGAAGGCCATTTCATGACTGTCTGCGTTTAACCAGCTGTTTTCTTTCTCCAAATAGGATTTCACTGCAATTAGCAGATCATTATCATCCTGAAAAAGAAAACTACTACCACTGAAATCTGTACTTTTCAACATTCACAATTCCATCAATTCAGGGACACATGATATATCGGCGGCCATATCGTTATCGGCCGATAAATGCAATTTTTAATGTTATCATTATCGATCCGATTTCAAAATTAGAACGATATCTAAAAGCCGATAGATTACGTAATTGTACAGAACTGCCTGCCTTGTGCATGCGTAGGCGGAACTTGCTCAGACTTGTACAGTGCACTAATGAAGCTTTCCACACATTGTTTATTCCTTCAAAGTCCGTCTTTTCTTTGTGTGGTATTGAAGTGCATCACACAGCGGCTGCAGTTAAAGTTTTAATCTCACAGTCATTTTTCACGCAATTGAAAGCAAGAACGAATATAGAAGTGTTGTCTGATTGACAAGCAGCACCTACACGTGTTCAAAATAATCTAAAATGCCAAATGGGACGAATTAAGCCACATTTTCTAAAGTAAAACATCCTTTCTGTATTTAGCTTTTCACTTGTATGGTGGCTCTGAACGGTCAAAACACCTCTCAAAACGCTTTACATATTTCTACATATGTACATTACTGTAACACGTTTTATTCAAGAACATTTGAGCTGGTTTCAGTTCTTCAGTTCTTTCATTTTTTTATTTAAGATATATTTATTTAACTTTGTTAATTAAATCCCATTTTATTTTTTAATCTATTATTTTTATGCAACAATCAAGTTGCATGTTAATTTGCTATGCGAAGAAAAGAAATTAATTTACTTTTGGCATGCTGATTTATGTGAAATCGTGAATTTAGGTCTATATAATTAAGTTTTTAAATTATAGCATTTTTAGCTTTGAATAGACTATTCAGTTCATAAGATCAGTTCAAACTTTTATGAAGTTTTAACCAGTTGCTCACTGTATAAATTTTTTTATATTTATATTTATCGGCCTATATATATCGGTTATCCGCCTCTAAATCTAAAGAGTTATCGGTTATCGATTTCGCCTGAAAAATCCATATCGGTGCATCCCTAAATTAAACCAAAGTAATACACCAACTGAAAGATCAATTATTCACCCTTTATAAATCTCAAATCTGACTGGTTTTGTGGTAAAGGGTCACATATATCCATTATATATACACATATATACCATCCACATATATACCATCAGTAAAACAAGTTGGCCTAAAACTTTAGCATGGTACTGTATAATCATACATTTTCATCCAAAATGCATTACACATACTCACCAATAGCGATGGAGCGCAGGTAGAGGCGCTCTGCATCATCATACTGATTCATGTCATAGTTGTAGAGCGAGGCCAAATGTCCTACTGACAGCGCCACCTCGTAGTCCTCCTGTCCCAACAGCTGCTCCTTGATCTGAATGGCCTTTATGTGCATCTCTTCTGCCTCCTACATTACAAATCAGACCATGGAAAGGTCAGTCAACCAAATAGAAAACTTCGCCCCGTTTACGCTTGGCATTGTTATATGATTAGACCCTGAAAAAACACAGAGCCTGAAATGTTTTGAGCTAGTTCACTTTCAACCACATCCAGAGGTAGATGAAAACACATTTAATAGGATTGCTTTCATAGTATAAATGTATAAACGCTAGCACAAAAGATCTGCTAGGTAAATTACATGATAAAAAAAGGAGTCAATAATAGACAATAACCAAATAGACAAATCAAATCTACATTATCACGACATATCATATATTTGTATGTAATGCCATGTCAGCAACTATGCCTAATTTCATGGCAAAAACATGCCATTAATAATTATACAATTAAAAACCACAAACAATTGAAAATATAAATAGATTTTTAACCTTTTTTACATTTATATGACAATGTTTTAAGACATTGACATTTGGCATAAAAACGCCAAGAACACTGCATCACATAAGCCAAGCTAGTACTTGGCTCTGTTGAAAGCACCTGTAAGGAAGTGGCAGCGGCTTGACGATGCTGTTCATCTATAATTTGCCATGTGTGCAAGATGCCTCTCGACTTTTGGTTGTGATGTGAAGTAAATCCACACTTTGCTGATAAAGTGTCAGCAAACACTTGAGCAACAATGACACTAGCACGTACTCCCCTATTGTTGCGTTTTTGTTTACGCTTGCTTTTAATCTACACTCCACTAAACACATACTATCCATGCACATGACATCATCGTTTACACAAACACGACCTTTCAAAAACGTCAACTTTGAAACCTGTTTTCAGTTACAAAACGCCATTGGAGTTTAAACAAACAGGCAACATGTATAAACCCACAACAGAACATTTTTGTGTAAACGAGCCCTAAAACAGAATCTACTCGCGATCCAATCAACCAAACCTTAAAGGGAAAGTTCACCCCAAAATGAAAATACTGCCATCGTTTACTCCACTTGTTCCAAACCATTTTTCCTTCTGTTGAACACAAAGAAAGAGCCATTGACTTTCACAGTTTCACTTGTTGCAACTATGGATGTCAATGGCTGTATTTTCCCAACATTCTTCAGAATATCTTGTTTTGTGCTTAGCAAAGGAATTCATAAAAGTGCAAAACTACTTGAGTGTGAGCAAATAAGCAGGAACTTTTCAGTTTGGGGACAACTAACCCTTTAGTTCTACTATAACCAGGGCCTATGTTATGTTTAGCTCACAAAATTGGAAAACATACAGTAAGGTAAATAATTATTTGGACATCGACACAATTCTAACATTTTTGGCTTTATACACCAACACAATAGATTAAAAATGAAACAAACAAGTGCTTTAACAGCGGACTGTCCACTTTAATTTGAGAGTATTTATATCCAAATCAGGTGAACGCTGTAGAAATTACAACAAATTGCATAGGTGCTTCTCACTTGTTAAGGGTCCAAAAGTTATTGGACAATAATAATTATAAATCAAACTTTCACTTTTTAATACTTGGTTGCAAATCCTTTGCAGTCAATTACAGCCTGAAGTCTGGAATGCATAGACATCACCAGACGCTGGGTTTCATTCCTTGTGGTGCTCTGCCAGGCCTCTACAGCAACTGTCTTCAGTTCCTGCTTGTTCTTGGGTCATTTTCAATTCAGTTTTGTCACAATCTAGTGAAATACAAGCTCAATCGGATTCAGGTCAGGTGATTGACTTGTTCATTGCATAACATTCCACTTCTTTCCCTTCAAAACCTTTTTAGTTGCTTTTGCAGTATGCTTTGGGTCATTCTTTATCTGCACTGTGAAGCGCCGTCCAATGAGTTCTGAAGCATTTGGCTTAATAGGAACAGAAAATATTGCCTGAAACACTTCAGAATTCATCCTGCTGCTTTTGTCAAGCAGTCACATCATCGATAATATAATAGAAGTTCCATTAACAGCCATACATGCCCACGCCATTTCCACCACAGTTGTTTTCTGTGGATTTCCGGGTGTTTTGGTGTTGCTGAGCGCACTGGTGCATTCTTTCTTTTTAAGAATATTCCAAACAGTCGTTTTGGCCACATCTAATGATTTTGCCATCTCTCTGATGGGTTTGTTTTGTTTTTTCAGCCTAATGATGGCTTGTTTGACTGATAGTGACAGCTATTTGGATTTTATCTTGAGAGTTGACAGTAACAGACTCCAAATGCAAATAGCACACTTGAAATGAACTCTGGACCTTTTATCTGCTCATTGTAATTGGGATAATGAGGGAATAACACACACCTGGCCATGGAATAGCTTAGAAGCCAACTGTCCAATTACAGCAATTAAGCAGGAGGCACATATGCAAACTGTTGTAATTCCTACAGTGTTCACCTGATTTGGATGTAAATACCCTCAAAGCTGACAGTCTGCAGTTAAAGAACATTTTGTTTCATTTCAAATCCATTGTGTTGGTGTATAGAGCCAAAAATGTTAGAATTGCGTCAATGTCCAAATACTTAGACCTTACTGTAATAGTGGGCACTTTGAGAGGTTACGAATGAATAAGAACCTTAAATTTGCGCATGGATTGGTAAAGGCGACCCAGGTTGCCATAGTGTTTTGCCGTCTGAACGTTGAATTCTCCGAAGGCTTTTTTGGCCAACTGTAGGGAGGAAAGGTGCAGGTCATGGGCTTCCTGCAGGAGGCGCTCCTCGGTTTCTTTGTTATGGCAATCAATGGCAATCTCCTCCAGGATTAGAGCTAGAGATGGAACATCAGAAATACAAATTAGCTTGATGTAACGTGATTATTAAAACAAACAAAAAAGTAGAGAAACAAACTGAAAGAACAGATACTTTAAACATGGGCCACTCCAGTAATGCAGCTGTGAATGAGAGTAGTTATGAAAGCTCTTAAAAGCACTAGCCTCACCTTTCACCCTCTTGGACGAGGCCAGCAGCAGATGTTCTTCAGGGAGAATATGAGTTATGATATCTATGGCACGTTCTGCGTGGAATCTAAAAGTACAATTCAAAGTATGAAACTGGTACATTTCATTTGACAAACACTTCCATGAAAACAGACTGAAAAACAGTTCTAGAAGAACTACTTAATTGTGTTAAAGGTAAGGGCAACTACTGGCCATCTGTGTCATGGACTTCTTCACACTCAAGGGACAGATAAAATGGTATAAAAGTTCACACTAGATTATCTCCGCAATCAAAATACTGTTTTGTACTGAAATGAATCGGCTGAAGTGGCAGCTTGCTTTTCAAGAAGTGACTCATGACACCAATAAAAGTTACTCATGTTTTCATGATGATCCCAATAAGAGGAATGTTTGTGTTCTTTCATAAAAACAGCAGTGCTATTTCGCCTCAGACCCATTACGTATTTTTCAGTGTTGCCTAGTGAATTGTTTTAAGATTGGGGAGCCCTACATCCTTTAAGGTTACAGATTTATATTGTTTTGATGCTAGATTGTCTTTGACCTACAATCATAACCTGATCATCTGTGCATGAATCATCTACAATCTTTGTGCATTTTTCATTAGATTGGGAAAAATCCCACCCGATCTCATGAGAAATGTAACTATTTCAGATATTGTCAGAAAGTGGCTAATAGGCACGAATTCAGAGTATTTCATTCGCAGGAATATGTATGATTTTTTTAAAGGAGGCGTGGCGCCAAACTAGGCCTGTCACAATAACCAATATATAGACTTATCGTGCAATACTTGGAGATGACCTCAGTCATTTTTGCTGTTGCAATATATATTTACAAACTCACAAAAAACGTTAAAGCCATTTTCCAATGACATTTACGTTCTACCTCACTGGTGTCAAAGGCTGCATTTACACTGCATGATTCAAGTTACTCAATTCCAATTTTCTTCTCCCATGTGGCACAGATATCGCTCCTGTACTTGTAAGCAGGAAAAAAAAAATCACATGGATACCGATTTACTCAAATCAGATTCAGGCCTTGTTCGTATGTGGAAATTTATCCGATATGAACTGGATCTGTATTCTCTTGTCTACACTGTAAGCAGGTACATCAGATTTTCACCTGTCAATAAGAGTCAACACCAGTCATTAAAAACCATAGCGAATGATGTCCACTTTGACACTTAAATCTCCCAAACCTTAAATCTCATACACAATGACTAAAACAGCTTTTATATTGTCATGTAGCATAAGTATTTAAGCTTGTTAGCGAGAGGGAGAAAGAGAGAGCATGCAACGTCTGCCACGTAAACAATAAACTAAAACTGTTGCATACATCACTTGCATAAATCACACCATGGAAATGACATTGAGAACTTTTCTGCCATAAACTATAGTAAAACAACTTGTCAAAAAGAATAACAAAAAATGAAAACCCTGCGAACAGATTAAATACAGGAATGGAGAAAAGAATGCACTTTAATTATCAGCGCCCGCTCTTTTTTTTCCTGGACACTGTGTCTTTGCCATGTCCAATGTAAATGCAGACAATCAGATACGAGTCACGTTGAAAAGATGATGTAAGAGGGTTGTCAAAAAAAAATCTGATATAGTCACAAAATCGGATTTGACCATCAAGATGTGCAGTGTAAATGCAGAAGTTTATAAATGAACACTTACCTAAGAGAACAATTAATTGTATATATATATAATACAACATTTACCTTCTTAACATCAGAGTAATAGTTTGTAAACAAAATTGATGGTGGCTTGAGAAAGCCTAGTCTGAAAGTCTGAAGTAGTTTTAAAGTTTAAATAATTTAAGTATTTATTAAGTAGTTTGAGTTGGCATAGATAGATAACTACATATATGTTAGTATGGTTCTAGTATGAATTAGCATGTTGCTAGCATGTTTCTAGCTTAAATTAGCATGTTGTTAGCATGGTTCTAGTTTAAATTAGCATGTTGCTAGAATGTTTCTAGTATAAATACCATGTTGTTAGCATGAATTTAGTATGAATTAGCATGTTACTAGTATGTTCAGAGTATGAATTAGCATGTTGCTAGTATGATTAGTATGGATTGGTATATTGTTAGTATGGTTAGCATGTCGTATGTTTCTAGTATAGATTAGTATGCTTCTAGTATGAATTATTGTTCTAGTATGGACTAGTATGTTTCTAGTATGGATTGGTATGTTGTTGGTATGTTTATAGTATGGATTGGTATGTTGTTAGTATGCTTCTAGTATGGCTTGGTATGTTGTTAGTATGTGCAATATAAAGCCAATTGCAGTAATTGGTTGCTCTGGTGTGGCTAGAAAGTTGAAAGGTCATCGGTGATTGGCAGATTGGTAGTCTAAGTTGAATGAGCACAACCTGAAGTCAGTATGACAGTCTGGCAGAAAGTTATGAGATCACAAAATTTGGTCAAAGAGACTTTTCAGAATTTTCCGGGTCAGTTTTCGGAAAACCGTAAGTCGGATCAGTTGGAAAAGATATAGCAACTGAATTTAGTATAGTTTGGAGGTTTGGAGTTAGTTTGGTGGTTGTAGTATGAATGGTCTACATATACGTTTATGTAGTATAACAGTATGTTGGCTTTCTCAAGCCAGCATAATTATAGAATCTAAATAAATAACCTAAAGCATGATAAATATTTTCATGATAAGTGTTTATGGTTATTTGCATTATTATGCTGTTATATAACCATTATATAATCAGTGGCACAAAATGATCTCAAAATGACAATAATATCGCTTATTGCAACATTTTCTGTGACAATATATCGCACAACAAAAACTCTATTGTGACAGGCCTACCCCAAACCACACCCCTCATTGGAGGAGAGGCAAATGGTACTAAAATATAAGTAATAAACGTTATACCAATTAACCAGTGGACCAAAAGGTTATGAACTGCTCTGAGATTGCATTGAAAAACATCTAAGCATATGTAATGAATATCAGTTTATAATTCTCAAGACAGAACTGATATACTCACAGTGCTGTGTCGAATTTACCAGAGCTGTACTGATGGACGTAGGATGAATAAGCCAGGTCCTCATGCGCAGTTGCAACATGAATATTCTTTCCTCCAAACACTGACTGCCGAATATCTAATGCAGTCTGAATAACAAACAAAATCCCATTAGTCTTTCAAACAAATGAGAAAATGGTTTATTTACACACCCAGATTTAAATCGACCATTGGCTCACCTGGTAAATGGTCACAGATTGACAGATATTATCCACGTTTAAGAGATAAAACCCATAATCTAGTAGTGTATCTGAATATTTTGGATGCTTGTGCCCAAAATGTTCCCTGAAAACAAAATGTGAACATATTTCAGAACTGTCAAACTGAACTATTTCAAGTTGATAGTTCTCAGTACACATGATAGTTCTTACCGTGCCAAGAAGACTGCGTGTTTAATCAGTTGTTCAGCTTTCCTGAACTCCCGCTTAACAACACAAGCCTGCAAAGATCAATGTAGACACTTTTTTTAGATTCATTATTAGACACATCTAAAAAAAACCTCAAACATCCAACTATCACATACCTTTGAGGCTTGTCTGAGAACATCAACTACTACTTTCACAGGTAAGCCTACTGTGATCTCCTTCATAGCTTCTATACACCACCTATAGGCCTGAAATGCATGAGGAAAACATTAATGTAGAGCAGGCGTTCTCCAAACAGAGTTCTGGGACAGTTGCAAGGGGACTCACCTCATCATAGTGGCTTTTGGCAAAAAGCAGGGCACACAGTTCTCCATACAGGGCAGCCTTATTAGCCTGATGTCCGTGTTTGGCTAGTTTGTCCATGTAGGACTGGGCTAGTTTAAAAGTCTCTTCTCCCAGGTGGTATTTGCAGTTGCCGTTACGCACATGAAGTAACCTGGCACATAAAAAAACTGCATTATAAAAGACGAATAACTAATAATCATTCTTTTTAATGTTTTATAAATAATGTTTTCAGTTCTGTTTTAATTTTTTCCTTATTTTAAAGAGCCCCTATTATGGGTTTTTGAAAATGACCTTCCATGCAGTGTGTAACAGCTCTAAGTGAAGTGAAATATCAGCTAAAGCTTAAATCTGAAAGTGCACCGTGTTTAAAAGTATTGATTCATCTATAAAAGAGTCGATTCATAGTGGTTCCAATGAATTGCCGCAGTAACGAGTCTTCAGCCGTGTCGACGTGACGTCGATACGGAACTCAAGCCCCAATTTGTTGACCACGCAGACCTGGGAAAATTAAAACCCTCTGCCCCACCCACAAACAATGCAGAAAGAAAAAGAAGACAAACACTGCAGCCGATCCCAGTTGAATCAAGTCGCATAGACGCTGTGCTCTGAAGTGTGAGAGAAAGTTGGTTTTATATTCCCTACCCAAAGATTAGGTTGTCAAGAGTCAGTGGTTGAAGTTTATTTTTGCAAAAATACCTCAGCATTATATCCCGAGCCTTGTGCTGTGTTCCTGTAATTTTTCTGACAAGCGCTTCAGTGATCTATACGCTTACAACGGGGGATTCGTCGACTGTTTGTTAAAGGAAGGATCAGAAAAGACTATTGATGTATGGGACTTTGTCAGAGATTGACAGGAACTTTACAGTACACAGTTCATGGACCATTTTCTTCCTCCATTTCATAAATGTATGTGTGCTTAAAATAGTTGTCTCCTTGTTTTCTCTAGTTTTTAAATTATGTATTTAATTGTGTTTTGTTACTTTTAACCGCTTGTACTGTATCTGGTTAACTCTTTATATTCTCATATCGCTTTCTTTACCGATTTAAATGCGTTTCTAAACTCGCGATCCACTGCCATTTGTCGTTGCTATGGCCCCTGTGGTGGTCAAATTTCAAAATAGTTCAGTTTTTGCCACTGTGTGGATTAATACTGAATGTGTGTCACTCTTTTTATTTGTGGTTAAGAATAGAGCACTGCTGGTGATAAACTGCATTGCTTCAATGCGCTCCTGCATCGGGCTCACACATAGACTCTGACTACTTCAACAATGTTGATAAGCCGCGGTGGGCATTTCTCTCTCTCTCATGCTGAACGCAGTCGACCAATCACAACAGATTGGGTCATCAGACCAATCAGCGCAGATTAGCATCGCGCTAATGAGGGGTTTGGGAACAAATTAATCACTGAATGAATCATATGGGAGTTGTTGGTATAATTAGGTAAAAATAAATGCATATTATAAGACAATGAGAGTGATTTTTGACCTTACATGCTTATCAGACTGTTGTTGGAGACCCCCCAAAACCAAAATATGACATTGTTTAATGCATAATAGGGGCTCTTTAAATGAAGTTTTGACTGAATGTAAATCAGATGTGTCAGACATCATGTCTTAAAGTGACAGCAGCTAAATAATCTGTCACCAGTCTGTCATTACTGTCAATCAAACAACAAAAAAAGACAAAACCACTAGCTTCCCTCGACTGAATAACTGTTGCAGATTAAATAAGGGTAAATCTAAAGTTTATTAACTTTATACAGTGAGGACTGTGCGGTATTATTGGAGTATTCATTATTCAATGCATGTAGAATCAAACCTGAAAATCATACATCTTTGTTTTTGTGCAGTATTTAATAGGGCCTTACTTATTCATTCTTGCTTTATTTTTGACAGTTTGCTTGTATTGTAAAATATCTAAACTTCTTTGTGTTAGCTGACTGATGTTGGTTACAGTATAAAAACTAGAATCAAACTAGCTTGCATGTCAAAATGTTTTTTTATAAATATTAATTAACATTTTGTGCAGCTACAATTAAAAAAAACTAATAATTATAATATCAGTTATTGGGCTTTTTGATTGTTTTGGGGTTATTTGGATATACAGTAATGGTTAAAATAATTAAGGATAATACAGTGCTCAGCATAATCGAGTACACCCCATTTTGAAGAAAAATATTTGTATCCATTTCTCAGTGAATATAGGCAAAGTATTCTGGTGCATTTAAACAAAACAGATGTATCAAACAGATATATTTATTAAAATAATATTTAAGTCACAGAACATTTTTGAAAATTGAAAGATAATACAATTAAATTCAAGCAAAATTTACAAAAAAAAAGTTAAACTACAAAATTTCAACTAAATTTTTTAATTTTTTTGCTTGATTTTTCCTCCTTTTTTTAATTTGTATTTAATATTTCTCTATAACGTATAAATTTGGGTGTACTAGCTTTTGGACCATTAGCGCAAGTTATTTTGTTAGATAAGCTCCAGATTTGGCTTCAGTACAGACTAATCTAATGTATATGCACAAATATAAAATTGTATTCCTATTAAAAATATGAATAAAAAAACAGATTTGTGAGGAGTGTAATTATATATGCTGAGCACTTTATTTTATATATATATATATATATATATATATATATATATATATATATATATATATATATATATATATATATAATTATAAATTAATAATAATAAAAAGATCATTTTTTAAATAGATAATAATTTTCACTGCTTTTACTGGTCAAAAACAATGAAAACAGTAAGTGGCAAGTTCACTTTAAACAGCTGAGAAAAAGAAATTACAGCCTAATAAAATGTTTAAAAATACTGTTTTCAATTTCTACTTCTCAAATTAAAAATACCATATTCCATTAAACAAAAAACACTTCAGATTCAATGCTAAATTATGTATTACAATAAAAGGAATATTACAAAATGTTAAGTGTGATTTATTCCGTACAACAAATTCAATTAATCAATCAATTTTATTCACTATAATTAACATTAACCCAACATTAAAATGTCCATTTACAGTTGGAAGAAACTGAAGCTGACCATTCGCTCACCTTACACAGCACTCTACAGCACGATACCAGTGGAGAACCTCATCGTGTAGTGTGCACAGCTGGAGACACGACAGGAAGACTTTCTCTGCATCTCCATACCAACCGGCATCTGATAAAAAGCCACCTGGGATGGAAAAAAACAACAGCAACATATTATTACAAGAGTTTGTCATTATAAGCTGAAAGTGCAGAAGATTGAGTCACACAGCAGCATACCTAAAACAAAGCCAAACTGTATAGCTTTCTCTTTCACATGTGCGTCAGACTCAGCAATGTATGAACATCGGCGGCTGAAGGAGTTTGCCAGGACTGAAGCTACCTTAACACCGTGGTCCATCAAAGCCTGGAAGCAGTGGTGTAGGAGGTGCCTGAAGAAAACAAATATGAATCAATGATTAGAGAGACTTAGAAATATTGTAGCCTTAAAATTGTTTATTTTATTTGTATTAATTTAAAAGAAGGTAGACGGATGTTTCTCTTACTGTATGCAATGACACCTACTATAATATATTAATATTAAATAATACTATTACAGGAAATATTTCTGTAATGGTAGACACTAGGAAAATATGAGATTTTTTTATCAAATCTGATATTTTCAAATCAGTTTGCCCAATATAATACTATGCATGCCCAGGGCTTAATTTATGCCAGAACATGCCGGATCCGGATCTGGCACCTCTGAAATCTGATCCAGCACCTCAGTTTACTGATCCCCCTCCTCAACCGCCTTCCTCCCCTGTCTGCTGTTCACTTTCACTTTCTTTGCATGCACTTTCTTCGTGCATGACACCTCTCCATCCTCGGGTAACATGCTGAATCCGTTACCCCAATCTCTTCCGGGACCTCGCAATTCACAAATTAAGCACTGTGCATGCCATACACTTTGCATAATAACCAGAGCTTGACATTAACACCAGTCCACTTTGGGTAGATTTCAGCTGTGGCGAACTCCCACTCCCACTAGCCACTTTGGATGGTTGAAAATAATTTTTAAATTACCAGTAGGGATGGCTGACGTGAAACTGACGTTTCGACACAGTGTCGAGATCCCAAAGCGCAAGTGTTTCAAAACACTGCACCGAACCATGATCCGAAACACCTAGGTCACATGACTAAAGGGTTTCGAAACACCTGGTTACGTGACTAAAGCGATTCAAATCATTAGGCATTTCATAAGCGTTTCGAGACCTGGCGAATCTGCATTTGACTGACAGAGTCGCTTAAACTTCTGTCTCATATGGCCTAGTGGGCCGTGTGTGTGCATGTTACTATGCTTCAATTAACTTTTGGGTTCGAATCCCGACTTGCAACGAAATCACGATCTTATTTATTTTAATCTTGTTACTGTTTTATGGTGTAGTCTAGATAGGATACAGCTGCTGATACGCCATCAATTTAGCATCATTTTTGTAACATTGTAAAACAATAATTAATATTTTTACTGTACTGTGATGGCTGGGTTTAGGTTTTGCGTAGACGTTAATAAAATACAATGGGAAATTTAATAAATAATATAAATAATTCCTGTTAACTTCTGGCCACAACCATCTCTGATCTAGCAACAACCCTGTTTTATGACCAAAACAAGACATATTTATTCACAAAGTCTTTATTCGGATGTCAGACCAATGTTAAAACAAAACGATACAAGAATAATGCATTTCAAACTGATATTAAAGCATTTCAAAATAGCTGTACCAGCCTGGATTCGAACCTACTATTCCCGTACGGTGACCACTCCATTAAATCTCTTGAAGATTCGAATCTACAAAGGGGGTTTTTAATACCTCAGTTTGCTCAACTGTACTTTAGTGAAGCTGTTTCAGTGCAATACATAAAATGACCACTAGGTGTCACC
Source organism: Danio aesculapii (assembly GCF_903798145.1). Taxonomy (NCBI): domain Eukaryota; kingdom Metazoa; phylum Chordata; class Actinopteri; order Cypriniformes; family Danionidae; genus Danio; species Danio aesculapii. Next base: position 24,655,247 of record NC_079449.1, on the reverse strand, counting down.
GTAGAGTGAGGTTTCGAAACTTCGACACATTTACTTCGACTGTTTCAGTGTTTCATGAAACCTCGCTTTGCCCACCACTAATTGCCAGGGCTGGTTCGACACTAAATATTATAATTTTAGTTTCAGACCGTTTGTCAATATGCATGCAAATGTTATCTTAAAAGAAGCAAAATTATTGATAATGGCGAGCAAAAGAAAGCACGATAATACCAAATGAGAGGATGATCAGGCGCATGATGAGACACAGGCGATCCTGACGCACTGACGAGGGCTTTAGTGTTGCGCGCAAAGCTGATGTGATGCGTGTGAGTGCTTAAAAGCTCCTGTGTCCTGTTTCCTTGCGCAAAGTGTCTGAATACACTACGGGTGCGATGGGTCTCTTTTAAATAGACTGGGAAAAAGCGTTGCTCGTGCACCCACAGTCCTGCAGTTTTCAAGAGCTTGAGATTTTTTGTTAGCAGCAGCAGTTGCTGCTTTCGCTTTAACCTTTGTTTGAACAGATAATTTGCTTATACATTAACCATGTGCGCCTGATCATCCTTTCATTATTGCACATGGAATGATTTATGCTTTCTTTTAATTACAGTTATTTTTATTAATATGGTTTAATTATCGTTCTCTACAATAACATTGCTTTAATATGAGATGAATTCTCTATTTATATATAGTTAACTGGTGATCTGGAACCTTTAGCCAGTACAGACTACAGTGTATAGTTTTAGATGCATGGAAATATATTTTTTAAATGTCAGATGTTTTTAAGAACATTTTTGTTGAATAAAAAGTGTATGTATACTGCTATATTTAGTTTTTTTTGACCCATTATTAAAGATTTTTCGCAAGGAAATAATTAGTTTGGTGTGGCTAGAGAGAAAAATAGTAATTTCTTAGTGTTGAGCCATAAAAAGTCATGTCAAATAAAACTAATTGCAATGCGACACTATGAAACCACAACACATTTGCTCTTCCTCATTGAGCAAGGTCATACACAACACACAAAAAAAGTTAAATGAATGAAGAGGCATGTGGCCATAACACATAATTTAAATCAAGAAATTGTAGGATGCCAAAGTTAAATTTTTACATAGAAAATATATTTTCCTATCAACTAAATTGTGGCTAGTGAAAATGTCGAGTGGCTAGTAACATTAGGAAACTACTTGCCACAGTGGCTGGTGATCAAAAAAGTTAATGTCAAGCCCTGATAATAACATATATATAAACTGCACGTGGTTTGGTGAAAGGAATAATTCACCCAAAATGAACATTCTGTCATAATTTACTCACCCATTTACTCACCCCTCACTTGTTCCATATCTATTGGAGTTGCTTTTCTTTACACAAAAGAAGATACTTTGGAACATGCCTCTAACTGGTACCCATTGGCTTCCATAGAAATTTCTTTTATACTATGAAGTCGATGGGTACCAGGTATCTGCACAATATTTTCCTTTGTGAAGTAGAAAAGTTCATAAAACCACACGAGGTTGGGTAAACTATACCTTTAAGTGAGGCGTTTTTGGATTCACCAAATATAAGCTGAATTTGAAATTGAAACATGAAAATATATGAAAATTAAATCCAACGTAAAACAGTACAAGTCTTCGTACTTAATGATTACTACAATCCCATTGTAAACACCAAATAAAAAAAAATACAGATAGACAAAAACAAATTGTAAATGAATTCTCTATTTAAATTTCTGCAAACAGATGGGTTCACATACATTTAGATGAGAAGAATTTAGAAGTTTGTTTTCAAAGGGGTTTTCAGTAATTATTGCTGAATAAAAAAAAATCCCTATGGCATTATAAATTTTTCGAAGGATCATGTGAGCAACGTCTGAAAAAAGTACAACTTTGCCACCAAGGGATGCAGACCTTTCTGTTGAGCGGGTGAAGACAATGACCAATCATAGGGGTGTAAGAACTCGCTTGACAACGCTTAGAAAGCAAGCGGAATAATATTTACATTAGTTAATTTGAACATGTACTTGAGTTTTGTTTAAAACATACAAAAAAAAATCCGACTGCTTATATTAAAGGACAAATTGTATTACAAGTAATATATAAATATTTTTAGAGATTTTAATAAAAAAAAATTTTTGCGAGAAAAATATATAATTGTGGATGGAAAGCATCCTCAATGCACAGTGATGCACCGATATATCGAATTGAACTGAATCGATGGCATGATAATCACAACCAAACTGAACCGTGAGACCAGTTTAGGTTCAAACCCCCAGAAAAAAAACAGTGCTTTATGGATTTCTGGGGAGTACTACCATATTCAGGTACAGAATTTGGATAATCCAAAGTCAAAAATAAATAATTACTTTTATTTCTATGATTAAACTCCACAAATCTATATGCTGTCTAAATCTATATACTATAATACTGGCTCAACATTGCAGATTCTGCGATGTCTATTGCGGATGCGCACATTGCTATATCGATGATAAAATGATATACTGTGCAGCCCTAATGCAAAGCCATTCTTTAAAACTACAATATTTTAAACTTTCACTATCTTTAATGTATTTTTTACATAAATAAATGCTGCATTCATGAACATAGGAGATTTTCAAAATTACCCTGAGCTTTTGAACAGTAAAAATACTCATACTGAGTGTAAAAGTGACAGAAAATAAGATTAGACAACATTTAATCAGAATTCACTAAAATCAATTGTTTACTATTCTTATTTAAAATGTTCTTAGAATTACCAGTTAAAAGAGTGCATAAATAAGCACATTTGCTCTTGCTGTGATATTGAGAATCAATAAATGAGCTTTTTACACTATTGCGACAAAATCTATCACTACTTGTATAACTCTACAAAGATGCCGATGACCTCTTGTGCCATACATCATGTGAGATTTGAATCACCAGCTCAAAATACACACATACACACACTCAATGTCATACAGTATGGTCATAAATACATCAATATGGTATGGCTTTGGGACTTTATTACTTTGACAAACAGACAAGAGTGGACTCAGTTACCTTTTGTCAGAGGCCCTGAGGACTTTAGCAAAGACCTCCAGCTCACAAAACTCCGCTCCCAGCTGGCAGAGCCGGCCTTGCTGGTAAAGCTGGAACATATGAAGAAATGTGAGACCGCTGACCCTATTGTACATGTGACACAACAAAGACAACTCAAGCCTTCCCTTGAGGATACCAAGACCCTGAAATCCAGGAAAGTAGCCGTTATGAAGACAGAATGTACAATGAGAAAGAGTTTGTGCAAGACCAATACGCGTGCCAATTACATTTTGTTTGTGATATGAAGTATCTGGCTTCCTAAACAAAGCCACTTGACGTCTATACTATGATTAAATGGGTAGAATTTCATAGAAATTTAACCTATGCAGGTACAAATTTCAAACTAACAACTACAATCATCTTAAGTCTGTGATTTCAGAAGTTCTTGACTTTAGAAGTTCTCATCAGTGTTTTTCCAGTGTTGTTGGTATGATAAAGGATATTGATAGGTTTATCGATCATTTATTCAAAGTAACATATTTTGCAGCTAAATCAAACAAACAAATAAAAAAAATGCATCCATTGCATTATTATGTTTCAATAATTTTATCAATCTTGAAAAAAAATGTTGTTAAGTCAATATAACAAAGTTAAATATATAAATATATTTTCTAGTCTAAGGTTTTCTAAGGTTGAGATCCACTAACATAAGCTGATCTGACTTTTTAAAGCAAATAACAGCTCTAAAGTCTCCAAACTACCCAGAGAAAGAACAATAAACTTTCTTTCCATGTTTCTTGGGTTCCAGTTAAACTTGATTTGTGAAGTGTACTTTGAGTCCCCTCTCAAATGGAGTTTCATAACACAGGATATTATTGCAAATCCTCAGTCAGTTGTCATCTGTGGACAACAAACTCTCTATTGGACACCTCTATTGCACGTTTTCTAGCGCTTCAGTTTGAACGCACATCTGAATCGATTCATTTCTGTTACTGTTAATATGAATTAGTAGCTACAACAACCACGACAATCTCTTTAAAGAATGACTCACAAAGTGAATTTTTTATTAATCTGGACTGTTACCTGATAAGACTGATAAAAAAATAGATGAAAAATCCAAAATAGCAACAGGAAACATTGAAACGATTTTGACCACTTCATATGGCCTAATTTTGTTGGAAAAAAATGCTATTTTGTAACAAATTTAATTCGGTATAATTTGTATCTTTATTTCAATGTATTTTTTGTTGGTCAATTATCTACAAAATAAACAAAAAAAAAACGAATACATTTTAGGTGAAGAGGGGTGCAAAGAATACGTTTTAGCCTCAAGGGAATTGTGAATTAAATACAAGTAGGCTTATTGTAACATAAAATATAGTATTTCTGACAATTTTTTAAAAATAATTTGAGTTATGAATTACAGTATCCCAATACTTCCTGGTATCGTGATACTTCAGCTGGTACAGTATCGTAAGATTAATTAATGGTTTCATGACAACCCTAAAACACACATACGGTGTAATTTTTGAATATTTAAAACATTTTGCAACTTTTGAATAATAAGGTTTAAACTAACATTTATCAAAATTGAATCATTCATATATTCTTATTCTGTGAAAACTTATTCACATCCCTGGTATATTCGCATACATTTTAAGAGCTTACATTTAGAAGTGTTCCTCCTATGGGTTTCACCACATGAAATTCACAGGAACTTTACATATCTTAAAACCACCCAGTATGCAGATAGACACTTATAATTCCAAAGTGGTGAAATAATTTAACAATGATTAATACCGAGATAAAAATACATAGTTGGTGATATCTATCCATAAACACTAACTATGTGCAACAAACTTAAATATAAATGCAATTGTGAAGTATTAATTATGTATTTAGGTATTAGTTAATTACTTCAATTTTAAATTTAATGAATGTACTAGAAGGTCAAATGTTTTCAATTCCATTAACTAAGATTAAAAGATTTAAGGTTATGTAAACAAACGGAACATTGTTATAGTGTTACCATGCCTGCATTACTGTTTTTCTCTTACTGTAACGTTACAGTGGTCATTTATTGTATTCACAGCAGTTGGTAACACACCGTTTTTACAGATGACACTCGCCACATTCGTTAAAAACACGGGTTTGGTTAAACGTCCCATATTATTACACTGACCTAATACTCATAAATAGGTTAAGAGGGTAAAAAAAGTGAAGTGTCATGGTTCTGTATGGTTAACTAGTCTTGGGAGCTGCATCTCATACAGTAGTAGATAAGCTACAAGCTAAGATAACTTAACAGTGGGCATTAAAGTGTTACCAGTCTAACTGCCACACTGAAAAATGAGTGTACTCGTAAACCAGAATTTAACCAGGTTAAATGGTCTCGTAGCTCGAGTTTCTCCTAACCAGTGCTCTACTGAGAGGTTGGTTCAGTTTTTGTTAGCCAAGCTGCTAGTAAAAAAAAGTGTCAGATGATTTTGACGGCTGTTCCGCCCTGAACTCCATCATCGTGCTTCTTACCTTGTAGTACACATCAAACTGTATATTTTCGGGGAGAGATCGGATGTCCCGTCGCGACTGGTCGTAGTTGTCGACCACGGCTGAAATAGCAGTGTTGTAAAGGGTCTCAGGGATCCATTCCAGCTCCACCGCGGCCATATTGTTTTCTTTCACTAAATCCAACCACAGCCCCCCTCTTCCACTCCTACTTTCACCTCCTTCGCTACCTGATCGAGGTAAAACGCTTTACTCTGGTGTTCCTCATACACCCCCGCGGCTGGAAGCGCTTTTTGAGGTTGGAATTGACTGTTATGATAGAGAACACAACCCCCTGGTTATGCTCTCATGTTTAAAGCTCATCCCCGATCGAGATGCCCCGCCCACTCTATGACACTTTAGGCAATGACGTAGCGCTTGCACTCAGTGAACGCGCATTTGATTGCAGTTTAAAACAGCGGCCGCTGGGAGGACGGTGGAAATGTCTCAGAAGTGATTAAAGGTTTGTGGCAAAACTTTTCTGTTAGTTTACATATATTAGGCAATTTTGTACTGATGTAGTCAGTTAACAAAATTTACTTTAACAAACTAGTTTTTACGATTTGCAACATTTTTTACATAAAAATGTAAAAAGTCCAGATCCTATATTCATTATATTTGGAGTTTCTAAAGAATTTTTGATACTTACATAGGTTCAACAACAGTTTGTTTCATATGGGTTGATCTTTGCCAAAAAAAAAAAGGTATATTTTGGTTTTGGAAGAAAAGAGAAGTTCCTACTCTTAAATTATGGCTGACAGAGTTTACAGGTACATTCAAGTATAAAATCAAGTATACCCATTATAGACAAGATTTTGTTATTTGAAAAAATGTCTAACTAGCTAAATAAATGAATTAACATGTCATAATTTTTTGTTTCCAAAACAATATCTTAACATCCTTAAATTAATATGAATTTACTTCCAATACTAAATAAGTTACATCTTGTTTTTTCTTTTTTGTTTTGAGAAGCTTATAAGAATGAATATTTATAAGATTTGTGCTCTGCTCTTCTGAATTTTTGGATATTTGTATATTTGTTCTTGGATATTTTTGGATATTTGTTCTTTTAACCATAAACTTCATTTATAGGCTATACTGATGCATTTTACAGAAACATACGATTATATTTTCTATTGCAATATATTAAATAAAGAATCTTAAGAACATTTTTACTTGGTCAAAAAAATAAAAGTCTTCCTAACTCCTACAGGCGGCACAGTGGCACAGCAATAAGGTCGCTGGTTCCAGCCTTGGCTGGGTCAGTTGGTATTTCTGTGTGGAGTTTGCATGTTCTCCTCGTGTTCGTGTGGCTTTCCTCCACGTGCTCCGATTTCCCCACAAGTCCAAAGACATGCAGTATAGATTAATTGGGTAAGCTAAATTGTCTGTAGTGTGAGTGTGTGTGTGTGTGTGTGTGTGTGTGTGTGTGTGTGTGTGTGTGTGTGTGTGTATGTGTGTGTGTGTGCGTGTGTGTGTGTGTGTGTGTGTGTGTGTGTGTGTGTGTGAGAATGAAAGTGTATGGGTGTTTCCCAGTGATGGATTGCAGCTGGAAGGGCATCTGCTGTGTAAAACATATACTGGATAAGTTGGTGGTTCATTTCTCTGTGGCGACCCCGGATTAATAAAGGGACTAGGCCAAAAAGAAAATGAATGAATGAATGAATGAATAAATGAATAACTCCTACAAAAACCCATTACAGGTTTGGAACAACTTGAGGATGAAGAAATGATAATAGGTTTCTTAATTTTGACCATCAGTGTAAAAACAAGGGAATATGGTGTAAATTTCTTGAAATTCTTAATGCCACACCACTCTCAATAACACCAATACACAGAGCAAGACTGGTGACAGAGTGGCTTGATGAACATGAAAATGAAGTTGAACATTTCCCATGGCCTGCACAGTCACCAGACCTAAATATTATTTAGCCACTTTGGAATGTTTTGGAAGAGTGAGTCAGGAAGCGTTTTCCTCCAACAGCATCACGTAGTGACCTGGCTACTTTTCTGCAAAAAGAATGCCTCAAACCCCCTCTGGCCACTGTGCAGGACTTGTACTTGTCATTCCCAAGACAAATTGATGCTGTATTGGCAGCAAAAGGAGGCCCTACACCATACTATCTAATTATTGTGATATAAAACCAGGCAATTCAGTTTCATTGTCCAACCCCTGTACATAGAACATAGGCAGTATACACTAGAGTACAAAAAGCAACTTTAAAACTCACATTTTTACTTGAAAAACAAGTAATGAAACTATTGCATGTAGCATTTGGATCAGCAGACATGCAAAATAAATATTATTTTGCAACAATGTAAATATGTTTAATTCTAGAATAGAACAGAACAGAACAGAACAGGGTAGAATAGAATAGAATAGAATAGAATAGAATAGAATAGAATAGAATAGAATAGAATAGAATAGAATAGAATAGAATGGCATGCAGAATGGATTAATTGAAAGTTTCTCACGGGCATCACCTGCTGGCCACTACTAGTAAAATACATTTTTCAGCATCTTAAAAATATGTTAAAATCTCAGGTGTTGTCGCATAAAAATCTTTTGTCTAATCCCCTATATCAGATTAAATGAATTGATGCCATTAGTTTGAAATATATATTACATCATTACTTTATATGCATTCCTTTGTGCCATATGGATCGTATGTATGGTTAATCTAAGTACAATATTGTATTTCATTAATGTATAATGATAATTTCTTAGTTATCTTTAAATGTACTACTTAAAAAGGTTTTAGTGTTAGACAATAAATAAATAATTAAAATGGTTACTAGCAAATCTAAATAAATATAAAGCAGACCACCGAGTACTACAGTGTGATTAATTTATGTTCAAACACACAACAGCTCAAAAGTACAAAATTAATCATTTGATTATTTGGAAGTAATTTAAATGACCAGAATCACTTTCAAATGTCTTCACCAATTTATCTTTGAAATGCATCACTAAGTGTTTAAGTAATTTTTAATATATAAAAAAATTATTCTCACTAGTATATTTTAACACTGTATAATTACAGTGGTGTATATTGGTATTTATATTGGTATGTATAATTGCTTAAGCGAAAAAGCCGGCAAAAGATTAGGCCAGTGTTTAATCTAATTATGAACACCATGAGCCCAAGATCTCAGTCACGTTCAAACCCACAAGACCTGTGTTATTTTACTGTATATAATATTGCAGTTATTCTTATAAATTATATATAATATACTGTGTAGTAACTGATTAAATTACTTACTGGATTGTGTAATCAGATTCTAAAAATTAAACATAGAATTATATTATATTTTAAATTATATATGAAGTGCCATCTGAAATTTTCTTGTAATATTAGCATTTTTCTCAGGCTCCTATGTCTTGATTAAGTAATTTCACTTTTATGTCAAAGAATAGATTATTTTCATCACTTTTAACTTTTATTACTGAACATAAACATAAGAGGCTGAGAAAAATGCTCATTTTAGAAGAAAATGACAGATGGCATCTCAACTCTTCATTTATATTATGTTTTAAAATACTATTTATATCACATTTACTAGTTGTTTATTAAATACCTTAAAAATCTGCACAAAATAAGTAATTATGCCATGTGTAATTAGTAATGGACTACATTTTCCCAGGTTGGACAATATATAACAGATTATATAATATATGTGATATATAAAATAAATTAGTAATGTTAATACTCTAAACGCTATTGTTAATTATATAAATATTAATATAAATATTTTTTATATTTTCCTTTTTTTATATGGGTTTTTCACCATTAATTTGGATCAGAGAGTAGAGGTTACAGACAGGAAAGTATTGGGAGCAGAGAGAAGGGATGGGTTGGCAAAGGACCTCAAGCTGGGAATCGAACTCGGGTCGAGCACCATGGTGCTATATTTAAATTTTTTTTTTTAAGTTTTATTTATTTTTGTTAAGCACTGTTGTCCTTTTTCCCCACAAAATATATTTATTGGGTTTTGTTTGAGCTACATAAAATAAAATAAATAAAAAGTGAAAAGACAAATAGTTAAAAATGTGAAAATAAATATGTAAATAAATTACATAAATTTAAATATTAACAGTAAATAATTTAAAAATAATGAAATAATAACAATGTTCAGTGTATTTTTGTATATTGCGTTTCACAGCTTTCCAGTGTTACTGGTTAAACAAATGTGTTAATTGTTGCTGAAATGTAAGACATCTAAACAATACATCTTGTAACAAAAAATCTTTTGTTTTCCTTTAACAGTGTATGTCAGCTTCTCCAGAGCATGATTGCTAGTCATTTCTTTAATCCACTGGACACAATAACACGTTTCGCTTGGAGTAAAATAAAATCGAATAGTTTGCGTTTGCTTGTGTTCGGATCCAGGTTTACAGGGTATATATATGAAATAAACATAATTTGGAAACCAAATGTACATTTTCTTCAATTAATTTACCAATCACGATAAGAATCTCTTTCCAAAATCTATGCAGTTTAGCTGGTGTAATGTATGTTCGTAGGAGCCATTTATATTGCAGTAATTTACAACTTTGTGTTAATACTATTATTTTGGGCAAATAAACAAGAATCTATCCATTCTTCTTTAGATATGTCTTCTTCACTTTTGTCATTTTAGTTTTTATTATTCAGTTTATTTTAAAATAGTTGTCTTTCAAAAATAGTTTAACTTTATTTTAAGAATCTGCCAAAGCAAATCCAAACTTTTCATTATATTTTATTTAAAAATATTTGTATTCTAGTTTTATTTATAAATAATAATAACAGTCAGTGCCAGCTTCATATGTCCCTGGACCTATTCTGAAATGAGTTAACAGACTGCTGACCACCAAAAAAAATAGATTGTTAATATTGTAGTATTCCATTGACCATGCTGCTGCATCTGTAGTTGTGTATGGCAGCCAGCAGGGGTCGCCGTTTCTCCTCACCGAACAATAAGCAGCATGAGGCCAACCTACCGCCTTTATCACTATATATTTACAACAGTGCTCGCCCGCTCACGTTCAGCTGCGCCCATCTAGAGGATACAGCGAACAGAAACAATCCCGTTCCCTGACAAAAACTGGATATCTCACAACGGTGAGTCCAGCTGACTTATTTGTATTCTTCTATGCATATTTCAATTCCGTAAACAACATAACATACAGTTATTTTCAGGAGGTAGAATCTCATGTCAGGGATGTGAGCATGGGATCAACAGCAGTCCGCTGCTGGATATAGAGCCGAAGAAAGGACCCTTATCAGCCACTTTACACATGCTAACCGACCTGCTAACTGTAGCCGGACAATCGTTATATTCGCTCATCGAACGGGTTTACGGCTTTGGTAGCTTCATGCAGAAATACGCGTACTCTGGTGGTCTGTGTTGAAGAGTTTTAGTCTGTGTCCAGCTAATTTAAGGGCTTAGCGGCTGTTCTTGAGCATTAGCGTTTGGCTTTCCTGCCGCAAATGACTGACGAGTCTCTGTCGCTGCTCCGGTTGACTTACCGGGCAAATTTATATAATGTTTCTTGTTCTCACGTGTTTCCCTTTCGTGTGTCTCTCGTCTGGCTTTTTATCTGTCTGGCCTTTAATGCGTCAATGTTACATTGTAGCAAACCGCAGCTTTAGTGGCTACATTATAACAGAATGCTTTATTATATTGTAGCCTTAAAGATGTGAAAGAGGACAGTGCACACTTTCCTTCAATGTCAGTGGTCAAGTGCATATGGAGTCTGCTGATTTGCTATCAATGGTAATGAAACAAATGATTGAGCTACTTACAGAAATTGACAAGCAAAAGTCTGTCAGAATAGCATAATGTAATTGTTGAATTCATTTTTTAAAAATATTCCAATATTTCTGTTATTTATGATTTTTTTTATGAACATCACATATATTGCCTACACAACATATCGTTTCAGCATCTGTATCGCATTGTGTGTCCACAATAGTCACATCGCAGCATATGATATGTTATATATTTATATTTGGGATTATTGTTGACCACCACAACATTTAAAATTTGCATTGCAAAGCATAAACATAACAGAGTCAACGTTTATCATTTGCAATGCATTTCAAGAGTGTTTAAAGCATTTGCGCACGAAACAAACAAACATTTGTAACTTTAATGAGGAAATATTTTACTGAATTGACACAGTGAAGAATATAAAATGTTATTTTACATTTCGTTATTCAACTTCCGTACCTGAATACTGTTTGACTCTCCGGAAAACCATTAAGCGTAGTTTATTTACTTTTTTCGTTGCTCTATTGTATTTATTTTTTTGCTTGCAATTTTTTTATTATTTTTATACATTATTCACACCCCTTGGAAAATCTTCCCAATTAGTCATAATTAATGATTTCTTTATTTCTGGTGAAATGATATTCATATCGCAGTATATATTGCAGAAAAACAAAATATAGTAATGTCAGGTTTATCCAATATCGTGCAGGTCTAGTTGTAATAGTCACAAATATAGTCGAGGAGTTGGCGTAAGAGCCACCGTTCAAAAGTATGGTGGCCAGAAATATTTCTATTGGTAAAAAAATAATTTTAGTTTTTTTTTCATTGCATAAAAGAATCTTAGACAAAACAGACCAGATAATATGAATCAGATATTTTATTTTAACAATTTACAAGAATAATAATATCTCTTGAGCTTCAAAACAATGTGTTGGAATTATGTTTGAATCATTTTATGTTGCTGTCTCTGAAATAAATATTTTACATAATTTATAAGTTGTTTTAAATGTTTGTAAATTAAAACCACAATCTTTAACTTTTGTAGTTTGAGGCTAGTTGAGCCTACTCAAAAACCAAAATATGTTGTGCTATTAAAAAGACATTTAAATGAAATTAAGAGTATCTCATTAGACTTAAAAATTTAGCCGATTGATGTGTTGAGTGATTTAAAATGTCATCCTATTTAGGCCAGTATAAGTTTCAGACGGTATGATAACCTTGGTTAAAATATCACGGTATTGTGATTTACTGCTCTAAACAACTTTTTTACCCCATTCAACACAATATATTTTATTTTAGGAAACATTTATAAAGTTTTGGAACAGTAAACATGTCAAGCTAAATAATAATAAAAATCATTGACTTCTGCTCTCTTGATTTGTTTCAAAAATTGGTTTATTTACAACGCATAAAAAACATGAAAAAAACAAAACCTCACAAATACCTTAGCAACGGTATAACAGAAAATATTTGCGGTTTTAAAACCTTGACTTTTCCAAACCACGGTAAACCTTGAAACTGGTTGTCGTCCCATGCCTAATCCTATTTTTGATTATCATGTGCACTTATATTTATTGTGATTATGCATTTTAAAAATAGTAATAATTATTATATTAAATGCTAGTCCCTTGATTTATATTAGATTGGGTTCACTAGTATTTATGCATCTATATTTTAATCTCAAATAAAATATTATAATTAGTAGTAGAACTAGTAGAGTACCTAGGTAGTAATGGGTAGTATCATGTTGCGTTAAGCCTGCGTCATGCCTTTTATGGGGGGAATTGCCTGAATTGCCTTCCTGTATTATGAGGAAGAATTTGGCCCCTTGTTAATGGAACTTGTTTGGATGATGAAGTCTCCCGCTGGTGGGAAAATAGGAATGTTCGAGGCCCGTGGCATTCATTGCACCCCTTTAATGTCTTAAACTTCTTTCACATCCTTATAGTGAAATAATAACAGCACAGTGTCTTCATTACAGTAAGAACAGTACATTTTTGCTGCTGTTCTGATCCATATTATCAAACCATTGCTGCTAGAGGTTCTTTCTTGTGTGAAGGCCACTCAGTGATTTCAGTTACGTAATACAGCTTTACCTTTACACAAAGCACTTGCGTGTTTCAGTGCAGTGTTCAATTGCAGTTCAGTTTTTCATTGTGCAAAGAAACATGAAAAAGTGCTACAATTGTTGATGGTGTGATATTTTTCCCTCTCCAGGGAGCCATAAATAATCCATTCTGGACGTACAGAAACCCCTCTGTCTCTGTATGGAAAAATCTCTAACTTGTGAAAACATTGGAGATTCTCTAGTGGAACGTAGACTATTTCTGGGGACAGTATGTTCAACTTGATGAAAAAAGACAAGGAGAAGGATGGAGTTAGGAAGGAGAAAAAGGACAAGAGGGACCGGAGGGAACGGATGTCTGCAGCTGAGCTCCGAAGCCTTGATGAGATGAGCATGAGACGGGGCTTCTTCAACCTCAACCGGAGCTCCAAGCGGGACTCCAGGAACAAGTTGGAGATCTCAAACCCGATACCTATTAAAGTTGCCAGCAGCACTGAGCTTAACCTGACTGACATAGAGTCGGATGGCCTTAGCAACCGCAGCAGCATGGTTTTGGATGCAGACCAGCTCAGCGCAGCCAGTTCCAGCGATGATCTGAAGGGTGATTACGGCCAAGATGGCCACAAGAGCTCTGTCAAGGAGAGGGCGGCGAGGTTTGGCTCTCTTGCCATGCAGAATTCGCAAATGGGTTCCATCATGAAGCGCTTCTCTTTTTCTCAGAGGAATAAAGATGAAAGTCAGTCTGAAGGTTCAACGCCTTCTGGACAAAACTCGGCCGCCCCGTCTCCACAGGTAGAATCCAAGATCTTTGATCCCCACCGTCAGCCAAGTCTTCAGCTTCAGCTTCAGCAGCAGCAGCAGCAGCAGCCACAGATGCAACAGCAGCCTCTTCCTGGGAAAAAGTTGCAGATTCCTGAGATTGTGGATAAGACCTTTCCTGCAGATCTCCGCTTGCCTGCTGTCGTGCCACCGCAGACACCTGAAGTTCGGGAGTTGGTTCTCCAAAGGCGGAACACTGGAGATTTCGGATTCTCCCTGCGGCGCACCACAATGTTGGACCGTGGCACAGATGGAGCGGTGTATCGACGTGTGGTCCACTTTGCGGAGCCAGGTGCCGGCACCAAAGATCTGGCTCTTGGTTTAGTTCCCGGAGACAGGTTGGTGGAGATCAACGGGCGAAATGTGGAGAACAAGAACAGGGATGAGATTGTGGAGATGATTCGGCAGTCAGGCGACACAGTTCGCCTTAAAGTTCAGCCTATCCTGGAGTTAAGCGAGCTGAGCCGATGCTGGCTGAGAAACACTGAAGGGCTGCGGCGGGAAGCATTTGACGTAAGTCCATACTTTCTCTTTTCTTTTCTCGTTCATGATCACAGGCTTTCCAGGCAACTCCCCACAAGCCTACCCAGCTCTTACACATGTGGAGCCAACTGGCTCTTTTCGAGAGTACAAGCACATCATTTAAGATGAACATGCTCTTGTGCAATAGGAAGCAGACTCCTTTCCAGGACGAACATCTGTCACAATGTGTCTAACAGAATTTTTTTCTCCCTCCAGCTTTCCACAAGTGATGACTTTAATGACAGGCTGTGAAATGGTTTTGTTTGTGTTTTTCTTCAGGTTGTTGTGCAAGAGTTGGGCAACAAATTCAGACATTTTCCCTATAGAAACTTCACATGCAACATCACAGTATTCTCATTTAGTCTTGGTATGCTATAAATTGCACTTGCTGTCTGTACTAAGAGAAAGACACTGGCCAGGCACACGTTTTTGTGTGAAAGGAGTGTAATGAATGAGTGACGAATCTCTTCAAATTAAAATCCCTTTAGTTGTTTCCTTGACAGAGTGAAACCATTGAAACTTATCTGTCATGTTATGCGCTGCTTCCTTGTTGGTTGATAGATACGAATGGCACTCATTAAATGGGCGGAGGCTGCGTCCTTATTATCCAGCATGTGTGCCACTACTGGGCTGGATCCAATGTAGTGTGCTGCCGTGCCAAGTTGCCCATGTTGATGCTGGGACGACTTGCAAAGCTTCCTCCTCCTACAATAACTGCTGAGGGCATTATGTAAGACTCCTTGATAGCAGCTCATTGCATTCCTAGGATTCAGCAGCATTGTTTACTTGCTTGGGAAACTATTTTGTTAAGTAACGTGGTTAAGAGACCTTCTGAAGTTGAACGATGACACCTCTGTGAAACTTGAGTGCAAAGAAGAGAGGGGTGACACAAGTGAGCTTCGAAACCATGGCCTGAATCAAAGTTCATTTGAATCATGTAAGAAAAAGTTGTTGGTGGTGTTGGTGGTTTTCTTTGCAACTGCTATAAATTTCATAGGGCTAAAGCAGGGTTTCTCAACTGGAAGTTTAGGATCATCTGGACATCTCTTTAGAAAACCATTGAGGGTTTTTGAGCTAGAAATGTTTAACTAAACTCATTAAAGTATTTGATATACTTAAATTATTCTATTAAATTAATTATTAATTAAATGTGAAATGAGGTTAGGGATAATGTATTGGGGGTAAGTACTAGTGCTACATAAAAAATATGCATTTCATAATTTTAATTGATTCTCATTTTGATAAACTTTTATCAATTCTTAAATCCTAAAAATGTATACTTTTTATTCAGTGCTGTTTTGAGTTCATGAATGAACAAAACTTTGTAGCCTCAATTGTAATAATTCACAGGGAGCTTTGGGCTTTGTTTGATAATAACCTCTCAAGGCCCAAGGTGTTTTTTAAATGCATTTTTTATTTTTCTTTGCTATTTGGGCTTATTGGAACCTAATTAAAAAAAATCTAAGTATCACCTTTGATATGATGTACTTTTAGAGAAAAGTTAATAACTTTTTCCTGAATGTTTTTTAATGCATATATAACATAGACATTTTTTTTGAAATTGCTTTGACTATCAGAGAGTAAAAACAACATTTTTTCCTCTAATTTGGACAGTTAAAAATAGGGTTTTGGACATTTCATATGCTGCAAAACAGTTGCAGCATGACACTGTAATGTGCTGTCCACGTGTGTGGACACTCAAGCCCTAGGAGGTTAAAGAATGTCTCATCTTTCAAAATACCATTCAATTACAAAATGTAATTAAGTATTTAATGTTTATTAGAATTTTGTAATTAACATGTATTATACTGTTATTGTTCTTAAGCTATTTACATTTACATAACACGAAAATTGTCTAATTACAATTATTTTAATAGGTTACCTTCATGGTTAAAGCATTTTTTTTCTTTGTAAAATTTTTCTCGTGCTGTACTTGCTGCATACCCCAACATGGCCCTATATGAATTGAATCAAAAGTCACAACTAAATCATAAAATTTGTGTCAATTCCCAATCCTATATGTAATCGAAATAAAGGTGATATTAACCATTTTGTCATGTGAAACTTGTTAAACCTGTTTTAAAGTAAATAGATCAGCTATTTACACACATAACGGATTTCCGTCTACTGTACATTTTGCTATCATTCACACTTTGGCAACCAAATGCTGTTAACACACTGTGATATAATTTATGCTGTTCGTTTCAACATATGTCAACAATTTATAACATTTCTATCTACACCACTCATTTGGCATGTTGCTGATATTAAAAACAGTATAGTGTCTGACAAGAAGTGAAGTGCCAGAGAGAGAGCGGGATTAGACCAAGACTCAAACACGGGTTACCTGAAGTATAACTGAGCTACATGTTTGAGCACAGCCTATGAGACTCTGAATTTTAAAGATTTATTTTTGACATTTTTACTGACAGTAACAACTAAGGTACGAGGAGTGATCACATCATCTTCCTCAAAACTTTATAGCCTGTTTTCCTTGACATCAGACTAATGTCAGTAAACTACTTTGGCATAGATACACATATATACATGCTCAAAGTGCTATTCTAATTAGAAACTACATTATTATTAAATCAATTCACATCTAAATAGAAACATTCGGTTGTGTTTACAAAAAAGAAATCAGTATATGTATGAATGGTTTAGATAAGAAAAGTTTCCGCCTAAGAAAATGACTTTTACAATGTGTTAGCCACAACAGCAAGATTGGAATGAACCGTGTTAAAAGAGTCCTAAGTGTTTTTGTACATGTTTAAACAGACCCTGGTCTCTTTGTAATCCATCATGGCCTACAGCAGGTGAAGAACAGCTGTAATCCTGCAGGCCGAAAGCACCTACAGGTGCCTGACAGCCCTAAAAGACACAGCACCTTTTTCATCATCATCTTCATTACTACATATAAATGAGGAAAGCTGCGTTCAAGATGACAGTTTGTGTCCACGATAAATCTTAACCCGAGCACTAACTACAGGCTAATGGAACTATAGTGCTGTAATGGGCTTAGAAAAATAAAGTAATCATCAGCGGTGTCTGTTTATGTGACCACATGTTTGCAAAGGGCTTCCTAATGGGTTTTTCCTCTATGGAATAGTTTTACCTTCCATTCGTAGGTCAAATTTGTTGTGAAATAAGCACTTCCAGGAAATCCAAGATTTGTTTAGCTTAAAGTTTGGAGCGAACGTGTCCGTTTGGTAACAGACCATCTCGTAACAATTACAACCGGCCGGCTCATCATGTGTTTTCTGCAAATTGGCCATTGGCGAGCACCTCCATCTCATACCAGAGTGGGTCTGCTGTGCTATTTCGGGTTTTACCAACAAACAAGAGGGACTTTGCTTTGCTGCATAGTTCTTAGTCAGCCTCCCGCTGCACTCATTATGGTTGATTACATGGCCTCAGGTCAGTGGGAGTGTTCAGTGCGGGTCACCCTGACTCTCGCCCCGCAGTCTATCGCTGTCTCTTGGGCAACCATCATAATCTGTTCTGTCTTTTGGCAAGCGGTAATACTACAGGCATTGTCTGGAACATCTAATATGTCCTCTGAGAGCATTCATTTTGAAGTGCTTTTGTTGTAGAGACGTTTTAAAATAAGGATGGACAGGATGTACTCTAGTACGTGGAACTGACAGCAGTGATTGTTTATAATGACTAAAATATATCAGCCTATGAGATCATTATTATTTGTGGCTAACAAAACAGTGCAAGTGAAATACAGTGTTTGTCTGTTTAATAATTCTCTTGCAAATTCTATTGACGCTCGTCATTGTCTGAGGTGGTGGTTTGTGTGAGTAGATGTAGAATGATGTATGGACCCTTCTCATGTTTCCGGGTTTCTCATCAGCGGAAGTCATCATAATTGGGTGAACTTGGAGCTCAGTGAATAGGCATAGATATATACACTAGATATTGCATACGGACCCTGAGCATGCGTCAATAGCGCTGCCATATTTGTACAGTGCTCCCAGGACAAGTGTCATTTAACCGCACTAGTCAAGACAGTGTTACTACGTCAAGATGCTGGATTTAGTGAGGTGTAGTAACGAGCAAACAAAGAAAACAAAGCACAAAGGCAAAACATTTCATAGGTAAGATTTAGTTTTTTACGTTTTTGTATGTAATGAACTTTTGTGCTAAACAGGTAACGTTATTGATGATAATACAGTCTCTTACTGCATTCACCATAAGGCAAAGTGGCACCAACTTACACTAAACACTCGGCTTATGCTAGTTTTGTTGAATAAAATAAGCAAACAATGCAAAAGAAATATGACAACGAGATGCTGTGGTGCCGGAAACTAGTATTATTGTCGGCTAAGTGAAGGAGTTGTTCATAACGGAGATTCATTGACAAACGAATCGCTCCCTCCGTCAGAATGAGAAGGGAAAGCAGGAGAGGGGGTGTGTTTCAGGACACGGATTAGATCAAATTTAACAGGGAGGGTGGACAGTACATTTCCATACACACAAACTTTTTTTTTGTCAGGAATGCCTGTGCGGTCACTTATTCATCAATATAGAAAAGTGATGTAAAATTATATGTTTCGCAATTAAAAAAAAAAAAATTGTATATTGACCTCTGGGAAAACTCCCGATCATAGATATATGCGTAAATGTGTATCTCTCTGGCTCTGGATGGCCACAGTCCTCCACTGCAGCTTGGTCCCACATTCATTTCAAAGGAGCGCTACCCTGTACTAAAATGGTGGCTCTACTGACGCATTCATTCCAATAGACAACAACAGGGTAGGCGACGTCTAATGCATATATCTATGAGTGAATAGGTAAATAGTACAACAAATATTTATTTTACATTCCTATTTGCTGAATTAATCAAACAAAAACTCAACTACACTGTAAAAATATCCGCTAATTAAGTTTCCATATTTTCCGTCTATTTACTGTTGTGAATTTTCTAATGGGACCTTGATTTCTGCTCTGTCTACTTTTGATGTTGAAACTCTACAGTTTAACTTTAAAAAAAAGTAACTTTTATTGATATTTTAGTAGTTTGAAATAATATAATGTATAATAAATAATATATAAATAAATGAATCTGTAAAATAACAGAAAATGTACTTGCAGTTTATTACAAGGATATTGCAGCATAAAATAAAAACACCAAGTTTGAGACCAATGCTGTAGGGTGTTATCAAGACTTTCAGAAAAGGAAAAAATAATGTGTAATGGTAGCCAGAGGAAAGAACAATGTCAAATTTACTGTCTTGTCCATAGACGCTGCATTAGAAATGCCTCGCATAAGCGGTAATTCCTTTTTTTTTTGTAATTTGAAATACTAAAACTTTAAAGGATTTAAAATGCTGATGACTGTTTAACACGTCATAACAGTCTTGTAAAAAGGGTCCATAGTGATTGTACCAAGCAAATACAATGAAATTTTAAAAGCAGTTCAATGTTGCTTAATAAACTTATAAATAAATAAAAAAAGAAAAATAAGTAATTAAAACTCATGCGTGTTATTTAAAAAATTCCCGACTGATTCAGAACAGTTAGCTTTGGGAAAGAAGCTATTTTTCATCCTGTTAGTCCTTGTTTTAAGACACCCATAGAGTCTCCCTGAGGGCAATATTTCAAAGTGTGAGTGGCTAGGATGGAGCAGTCTGTGGAGATTTGAAGTGTTCTGGAGAGGTAACTTGTGTTTGCAATCTCTTTCAGAGGAGGAAGCGAACAGCCAATGATTGTTTGTGCTGTGTTCATCATTCACTGGATTGCCTTTACACAGTACACAAGGAGGCTCTCAGTAGTTGTATAGTAGAAGGTGGACAGCAGCTTCTCCCTCAGACCACTCTTTTTTTTTTCCCATGAGCCTCAGAAAGTGCAAGATCTGCTGGGCCTTCTTTACAGCAGTCTTCATGTGGACTGATCAGGTGAAGTTGTCGGAAATGTGAGTTCCCAGAAATTTGAAACTGTGAACTCTTTTCACACGGTGTCCGTTGAGGTATAGTGACAGGAGCTCCACTTTCAATTTCACATTCAATCCTGAAGTCTAAAATCAGTCATTTGCCTGTGTGATGTCTGGAGTGCTGCACTGATTTGTGGACCTCACACAGCAGCGGGAGCCATTCACCGCCCCTTTGTCTCAGAAAACAAACAGCTAAAGCTTCATCATCAATTCAAATAAAGACGACCCGTGAAACAATCATGTCCTGTGCAAACAAAAGGCAAGTGAATGGAGTTCACCACAGGCAGCAAGCATATGTTATGTCAAGCAGAAAGTCATTGAGTCAGTGAAAGTCATTCTAGTCTTATGGTTTGTTGTTGATATGTTGCTGTTTCACATTTTGTTAGTACGTAGTTTACAGACCCATGTAGTACTTTTCTCATGTAGTAAGAAAATTCTAGATTGAAATTTGTTTCTAGGAGAAATATTAATTCGGAATGATTTTTTTTTATTGATAGCCATCTATTTCAAGAGTGTTTTTGCCAATTTATAGAGCTATTCTTTTATTTCCTGGCTTGGTAATTCAATCACTAATAACATACACTCTATTTTAATTGCTGAAAATATTTTTGACGTTCTTTTGTAATTGAGTTTGCTAAAGAATGCAAATAGGATCTTCCCCTTCATTGCAAGAATGTCTATGGAGTTCCAGAAGAATGCCGTGTTATTCCTGCTGTTCCCAGTTCCTTAGAAGAGAACGCAGCGAACATGCAGGAAGTCCTCTATTCTTCTAGGCATTGAGCAGTGTAGTCAGGATGTCCTGAGATGGCTGTGAGGAAGCCAGAGTAGAGACAACACAGACCCTGCTGAAACAAACAGGTAAAAATAGGCTATTTTCAGCACTCAAGCTGCTCTCTGTCTAGTCGAATTGTCTATGTGAAGACAAATCTAGGCCTGGAAGCACATTTTTCTGGTTATTAAGCAGTGGATATTTAAGTCCGACATACAGGGTGTAGTCTGTGGACTTCTAAGGAGCAAGACATTTTTAGAGCTGTCTCAAAAGTATCTTTAACCACATTTTTATTGCCATTTTGTTTGTTAATCAAATCAAAATTTAATTGTCTGCCTTTTTCTTAAAAAAAATCAGTGGCTGTCCTGCAATGAGGCAAAATTGTCATTGTTAAAATACTCACTGATTACGTTTACATAATCTAATTTTAATATGATTATTACAATACTCTGATTAATAGTCTAGCATGTAAACAGTGATTTTGATTACCTTAATCCGACTAAAGTCATAATTGAACTTAACAGAAATGGGATTAAGACATGTGGAGTATTCCTATTTTAGTCGCATTATTGAAGTGGTGTACAGACATGTAAACACCGCAATCAGACTATTACCGTAGTGTAAGATTTTCACCGCATTTTGCGACAGGATAATCTATACACACACACGGCTGTTTGACACTATTCTCTGCACCTACCAAGTCAGTGAAGGTCCATAGACACCTGCATCATGAAATATGTTATTTTCTCCCATACGGTGTGCTGTATCAAATTCCATTAAAATAAAATAACACTCTTCCAGTAGTTCATACTTGCACCCAATATCTCGTTTGTCATGGGGGGCATGCATGAAATGTTCCTCAATGAAAGTAAAAGTTCCAAACTGCAGTTAAAGTCATCAAATTAGAAATGAAGCACCAGAAATTTCAAGAAACTGTGGAGCAAATGTGGATAGCGTGGTGACGCAATAACGTTTATCGAATTATGTGCTATAACAAGTAAAATGGGATCAAGAAAGGAACATTCAAAAAAGCAACTCATGTAAACACCTTAATCATATTATTGTCTTATTCAGACATCAGTAATCGAATGATTTGCCTTAATCTATGTAAACGTAGTCCCTGTTTTGTTACACTAACGTTCACAAGATGTAATATTTGTGTTTTTTACAACCAGTGTTACACTATAAAAAGCAATTTGTTGACTTTAATTTAATAAACAATTTGCTTTTAAAGCGATTAGTTGACTTTATAAAAAATAGTGAGGAATCCTGTTGCCTCAAAAATAAGTAAATGAACTGTCCAGAATTATTGTACTTGTGCTTTTCATAAAATTAAGTCAACTGAACAGTTCCAAGTTACAATGGATTTACTATTTTTTTTTTAAGTCAACTAGTCACTTTTTTTTTAGACAACTGGTTTACTCAAAAAATTATTATTCAAACTACTTATTTAGAAACCGAAACAACACAATTCTTGAGATTTTTATTTGAACAGCTTAGTTGTTTTGTGTTCAATCAACTTAAATTTGTCAAAAACAATTAAGTTAATTGATTTTTGTTCTGATAATGTGAATGAACTGTGTGGAACCCCACATTTTTACAATGCTCCTTTTAAGAAAAGTAACTAATTGCTTTTTACAGTGTATTTTTTACAGCAGATTTTTATTATTGTTTTTGTCAATAGTTTTTATTTTGATTTAAACCTGTTTAAGCAAAGCAATTTAACACTAAATTTGATTTAGGTCTTTAGTTTATTTAGGCTTTTTTCAGTTACTGAAAGTTAGTGTTAGCTAACAGTAACTTACATTAGTTAACAACATGATTTTTGTCTTAAAAAACAAATAACCTGGATCAACTAAAACATATTGCATTAACAGCTTAACAGCTCAAATAATAATTTAACAAGTGAATTAACACATTTTTAAATGTAAAATTTATGTGCTACTAATTTCATAAAAACTCCTCCAACATTAACTCTATTTAATTCTTATTGTACGTAACCCTTTTTTACTTTGTTTTCTTTGCATTTTTGAAGTACAGTAGTTAAGTCTGCCATTAGTGCAGGTATTTCAGCATCTTCAGCACTAAAGGTTGCTTGCTGACTCTTGCTGCATTGAAGTGACTGTGCAGGAATCGTCATGGGTGGCAGTTCATTACGTCTGACTGACCTCCAGCAAGGTTGCACTCCACCATGTCAGCCGAAGAGTTACAGCTGTGCACCAGATGCCCCCAGATAAACACACACACACAAACTGATGCAAACATTCTGACACCCAGCCTCAACGTGCCATCATGCTGTTTTACAGGCAATGTGAAACCATGACTTTGCAGTTAACAAACCTCAGAGGTCCATCATTACCAGTACACCGTGGAGGCTGCAGCAAAACCACAGCTATGCTTTCATTAACGTACCAGTCTCTCAAAAGAGTCTTTCCCACATACACACTTCTGACAATGTTCAAATACAGTGTAATTTGCTAATCACAGTACATCTCATCACAATTAATAAACAATCCTAAATGTCAGTTTTGCGGTCTGCTTTCGTAATCATCGGCTGCAGTGTGTGGCATGTCGTGACTGTGCTGTAGTTTTCATCACTCGAAACACAGGGCCATACTGGCTCCATCCCTGCCGCAGGACTGGCCCACAGCACCCCGGGGACATTCTGCACCACACTGCTGTACTTTCCTTCTTCTCCACTTAGAGTGAAGACTTAAGTGGAAAGATGTCAGTGAATGATTGTTTTCTACCAAAAAACTCTGTTCCACTGTTTGTGGAATGATTGTGGCCTTTTTTTGCTTGATGCGTTTCATTGCGCTAACTGACCACAATGCAGTTTAACCAGTCTTTAATCTGTTGTCGACTCCATTCCAAACTGTGCTGGGATTAGGGAAAATGCTTCTTTTTGAAGTGAGTTTTGAGTTTTACATCACACAGAAATGTGAATTTGAATTAGATTTTTACTGAATATACTACATTGTAACCTATCAATTTGTCTGCACACTGGTCTCCGAAGGGCTATGCTGGTGTGTGTACTAGGCATGAGATAACCGTTTTCAAGGTATAACATGGTTTGGAAAAGTCAAGGTTTTAAAACTGCCAGCATTTTCCGTTATACTGTCCCTATGCTATATATAAGATTTGTTTTTTAGGACAACAGTGTCTCCAGCAGAAAGGATATCCAAAGATGCCGTTTTAAATTGTAAAGAAATCTGTGTTTTTGAAACTAATGCAGACAGCAGCATGTTTCTCAAAATAAAATATATTGGCTGCGTCCAAAATCGCCTATTACTCAGTAGGTACTGCATTTAAATTGAATTTACTACTCGACGAATAGAAAAGTACTTTATATAGTATGATTGTGAGTAGTATTAATCAAGCTCTGATGCACTACATCTACTGTTTTATCATAATCACGTGACACACCCGCCTCACTTCCATTCATGAATTCTCTTGTGGTGCATCATGGGATAACGTAGCATGTTTCTCAAAATAAAATATATTGGCTGCGTCCAAAATCGCCTACTACTCAGTAGGTCCTGCATTTAAATTGAATTTACTACTCGACGAATAGAAAAGTACTTTCTATACAGTATGAATGTGAGTAGTAGGAATAAAGCTCTGATGTACTACATCTGCCGTTTTATCATAATCACGTGACACACCCGCCTCACTCCCATTCATTAATTCTCTTGTGGTGCATCATGGGATAGCGTAGCAGAAGTAGAAGGTCATCTGGGTACTTCTCGCATACTGTTTTTTTTTCGATTTCTATGAATTCGGACATACTACTTGGCTCGCATACTGTTTTTAGCATCCTATATAGTATGGAAGTAAGCAATTTCAGACGCACCCATTATGTTCAAAGCGTAAAAAAAAAGTTCTTGTTTTTTACCCACACATTTAAAAAGAATATATTTTAACAAATGGATTTTAAGTTCAGAGAGTAAAAAATGTATTTGTTCTGCACATAACGAATAGCAGTATAGCCTTGTTTGCTACTTCAAATCAAATTAACTTCATACTGAATAGGACTGCATTCTCAGTCCAGTACTGAATAACTCATAACTCTTGCAAACACCTCTGCATCACTAACCTGGTGCTAAAAATAGGCACGTCAACAGGAGGGTGATTTGGAGTGTGTGCTTGAATGGAGTCATCTTTGATTAATTGAGTGACTTTGGCTACTTTTTCCTCCTCTATGATTTGCTAACATCCATTTTAACTTGAGAAATTGTTTCTCGGCTGAAACGTACCCACTCTCCTCCCTCTCTGTGTTTCTTTTTCTTTCGCTCGCTTTCTCTGCCTGTGGGTTCTGGTACTTCTGTTGCCTTGGCATTGCTTCTGAACAGTCTGTGAGCAATTTTACCAAGCTAGGCTTTTCATATGCAAGTATATGTAAAATAACAACCGCAGAAATCCTAGAAGCTGGAAATCTTCAACTCTGCACTCTGGCCCTCAACCAATGATGATAGTTACCACTCCATGGATAATATGAGTGTGTGTGTGTTTTCTTGCATACCCTTTTCACGAGAATCATAGAAATGCTACTGCTTTGAGAGGAGAGAGTCTAGTGTGTGCGTGTAAATGTCATGTGTTGTGTTTTAATGGATGGGCTATGGGGGAAAAATCAATGACTACAAGTATAACTAGTTCCTATAAGCACTTTAGCTTCACTGTGGATGCACTCAGCGTTGAAGGTTCTACTAACGCAATAAGCTATCAGAGGCTGTGCGTTTTATATATTTTTTTTATACTACTGATCACAGTTGTTTTATTCAAAATTCAATGGTCAATGTGTGCAATCACAGGTGTATGTATAACATTATTTATATGGCTTTGAGTATGTTCAGACCATGTCATATTTTAGAGTAGGGATGCATAGGTTAATCGATTTCACTATTAACCGCGATTTTTATTCGTGACGGTTTATTAATCGTAATGGCATCTCAACGCCGCGTTTCTGTTGCACGGATTGAAACTGCTGCAACTAAAGAAAGTTATGCCAACTGTTTGCTAGTTACGAGTTTATACATCGAGGCTAATACACACGTACACTTGATTAACCCTTTAACCACCCCACCAAGAAAAAATAATTTGTTCGAACTTCAGTTCCAACGCATATCTTAATCGGTTAATTTCTGTTCCTGTTAATATGATTTAGTAGCTACAACAGCCGCGACAATCTCTTTAAAAGAACGATTCATAAAGTGAAATGTTGAATTACTTTGAATTGTTATCTGATAATACCCAAAATAGCAACAGGAAACATTAAAACAATTTGTGACGACTTCATAGCCCAATTTTGTTGGAAAAAATGCTCTGCTGTAACAAATTTCATTCGGTATAATTTGTATCTTTATTTTAATGTGTTTTTGTTGGTCAGTTATCTACAAAATAAACCAAAAAAATGTATAAATTTTAGGTCAAGAGGGGTGCAAATAATACTTTTTAGCCTTAAGGGAATTATGAATTAAATTTAAGTAGTCTGATTATAACATAAAATATAGTATTTCTGTTATGAAATACAGTATCGCAATACTACTTGGTATTATGATACTTCAGCTGGTATAGTATGGTAAGATTAATTAATAGTATCGCGACAGCCCTACTACCAAATGGTTGATATGTCGGTTTATGGCAAAAGTACCAAATGGTTGATATGTCGGTTTATGGCAAAAGTACCAGAATTAAAAAAAAGTACTAGTAGCTTTTTTTTTTTTTTTTTTTTGTAAACCAACAATGCTGCGTGTGTAAACCATCGTTTAAAACAGTCATTCTTTAAACTACTTTAACAGTCATTAATTAAAACATTAAAAACATGGTCAAAGGTTTGGTAGAGAGGCAGTAAAAACTATGGCTGAGACACTTAGCAGTAGCGGGCTGTTCACGTTTCGTGTCTTATATATACAGGCAAATACAGTTTTTTTAAATTTATCATCATTTTTATTTATTTATTCATTGCTCTTCAGTGTAAAATTATTACTTATTTTTAAAATCAAAAACTTATTTTTAAGTTCAAAGAGAGACATTGAATTTTGTTTGTTTTTATTTTTATTTTGCTGTATTATTTGGTTATAAGGAGTTTTCATGTGATTTTTCTAAACTATTAGTGTTTTAAAATTGTGAAAACCTTGACTATAATAGTTCAACCAAAATCTATAATCGTTGCATACCTATTTTAGAGACCGAACTGGATGTATTTTATATTGATATGGACGCACGCACGCACACACACATATTCACTCATGATTGAGACCCATCCTCTGAGTGCAGTGCAGGCATTGTAGCTCTTGGCTCTTTCTGTGTTGTTTTACTCCACAAGACCATGAGCGCTGTTCAGGAAGCTATCCTGATTTGATTGGCTCTCATTTTATCTCAATCTTTTCAACATTTCTGATCTCTGAAGTTAAACAATAGCCTTTTCTGGACCTCAGCAACATTTTATTTCATCTCTCCAAAACCACACACTTGAGATATGAGGTATATATACTAGCAATGCATAATATTGATTTTACAGCATTTATTAATGTTAATTGTAGCATGGTTTAAAAGCTGTATTGTATTAATGAAGTAACCTATGTTTAAACAACATTTTTATGCTTTACTTACAGTTGTACATATTTTATAGTACGTGTGACAATGACAATAACAATTTTATTTTTATAGCACAATTTTACAACTTTCAATGGCCAGTGTGCTTTTCAACAAACAACAGAAAGCAGACAGACAACCACAAACAGACTAGGAATAATGATCATACAGCTTAATGCAACAGCTAAATGCCTTTAAAAAAAAAAGTCTTAAGTCTAGTTACAACATGTATTATATGGTGCATCTGGAAAGTATTCATAGCGCTTCACTTTTTCCACTTTTTTACGCTTTAGCCTTGTTCCAAATGGATTAAATTAATTTATTTCTTCAAAATTCTACACACAATACCCCATAATGACATAATTTTTTTAAATTCTTGCAAATTTATTAAAAATAAAAAAGTTGAAGAATCGTATTCACAGCCTTTGCTCAATACTTTGTTGATGCACCTTTGGTAGCAATTACAGCCTCAAGTCTTTTTGAATATGATGCCACAAGCTTGGCACTCCTGTCTTTGGGAATTTTTGCCCATTTTTCTTTGCAGTACCTCTCAAGCTCTATTAGGTTTGATGGGAAGTGACTGTGTACAGCCATTTTCAGATCTCACCAGAGATGTTCAATAGGATTTAGGTCTGGGCTCTGGCTGGGCCACTCAAGGACATTCACTGAGTTGTTGTGAAGCCACTCCATTGATATTTTGGCGGTGTGCTTTGGGTCATTGTGCTGCTGGAAGATGAACCGTCGCCCCATTCTGAGGTCAAGAGCACTCTGAAGCAGGTTTTCCCTCAGGATGTCTCTGTACATTGCTGCATTCATCTTTCCCTCTATCCTAACTAATCTTGTAGTTCCTGCTGTTGAAAAACATCCCCACAGCATGATGCTGCCAACACCATGGTTCACTGGTGGTATTAGCCTGGTGATGATTGGTGCCTGGTTTTCTATAAATGTAATGCCTGGCATTCACTTCAAAGAGATCAATTTTAGTCTCATCAGACCAGAGAATTTAGTTTCTTATGGTCTGAGAGTCCTTCAGATGCATTTTGGCAAATTCCAGGCAAGAAGTGGCTTCTGTCTTGCCACTCTACCATACAGGCCTGATTGGTGGATTGCTGCACAGATGGTTGTCCTTGAACGCTGGAGCTCAGACAGATTGACCATCGGGTTGATCACCTACCTGACTTGCTTATTGATCACCTACCTGACTTCCTTCTCCCTGATAACCAGACCGGCCAGCTCTAGGAAGAGTTGTGGTGGTTCCAAACATCTTCCACTTACAAATGATGGAGGCCACTGTGCTCTTTGGAAACTTTCAGAGCAGCAGAATTTCTTCTGTAACTTTCCCCCGCCTTTTGCCTCGAGACAATTCCGTCTCTGAGGTCTAGAGACAATTCCTTTGTCTTCATGCTTGGTTTGTGCTTTTCACTGTCAACCCTGGCACCTTTTATAGACAGGTTTATGCCTTTTCAAATCATGTCCAATCAACTGAATTTACCACAGGGGAACTCCAATTAAGCTGCTGAAACATCTCAAGAATGATCAGTGGAAAATAAAAATAACCCAGTTCATAATGCATAATGGATGAACTGCAAACTAATAATTAGGTGGATTAATCGCATCGTTTGACTAAATATTCATTGTGCATTTACATTATTTTTTGGGTCATTTACATTGTTTGACTTAGAGAAAATGATAGGATATCGCAAAGCTCCGTGTGTTTTAAGAGGAGTGTGTTTGCTTTTTATTCTCCTCAGTTGTAAATTTGCTGTCATTATGCAGTGTGTCAGAAAAGGGCGATGTAGTGCTTTGTCACACTTCGGTTAGTTACTCCCCAACAGTAATCCTGTTATAATTTGACTACTGACCTTTAGGGCAGAGTGCCATGTGTCATAATGCTGGGTGTGCCAGGCTGGAGTGTGATATGAGGGAAGTAATTGAGCGTGTTCAGGAAGCCCTAGCACAGGAACTGGGGAAAAAAAGAGCCGGTCTCTCCATACTTTGCCTGTCCCGTCATCTGAGATAAGCTTTAAAGTGATTTAAATGGCATTTGTTCTCATGTGAATGAGCTGACGTGTGGCATTTACAGTAGGCCTTCTCCATTGTTTTATAATGGCTCTCTTCAGTAGCTTGTATTTTTGATTGAGAGGACTTAAAATGTATGGTAAGACTCTTAAAAAAGCTCTTAAAAGGTATTGAATTTCACTGTCTGATTCCTGTACAGTATAAACCCTGTTTCAATTTAAATGTGTTAAAAGTTTGTGTGAATGTTTATTTTGCTAGTATTCTTTAGGTGAAAAGTGGCAGAGCTTCTCTGTTGATGTCAGTTTGACAGCTTCAGCAACAATATTCTTAACCACGCCCCTCTTACTGTTACTTTGCTATGAGTGAATGATGAGCAAGAAGACATCCGCACCCTACTCGATATTCACTTTCAGTTTTAAGACCATCAACATACTGAACATACTGAAATAGAAGTCTAAGCAACTTCTGGTTTATGCAGATTTTAATATACCTAGCTAGCTGCTTAGCTAAAATTAGACCACTTGCTGTCATTGGAGGATGTGTAGTTGCTGCAGTCACACGATACTGAGAAAGGTCTCATTTCCCTATAATTTGTATACACAAGGTTTCTCATTGAGGAATAATGTTTCCGATCGCACCCCATGAATGCCGTAACTTGTGATCATGTTTGATGATGAATCTGAATCATATATCACCAATATTTCTCTTCTAATTCGGATCGGTTTTGGTAACCAACCCTGGTTGTCAGTATACAAGAGTATAAAGGCAATATTAGTACCTAGATGGGTTGGTATATTGACCTTGTGTCAGTTCATGAAATTGAATTGTTTAGTAAATTTCAGTTTAATTCTTCAAAGCTAAAATATCGCTACTAGTGTTTTTAGTAAAAATATGACAACCAGAGGTGACATTTCTCATTAGAGCTATGGATTTGTTTAGCTTGGAAATGGTTCTTTCCACCAAACAATGACAGTTCTGTCATTTTGCTCGCTCTCATGTTGTTACAAACCTCTGACTTTCTCTCTGTAGTTTAACAATAAATCATGTCTTCTGTGTCCTGCAGAAGAATTAAGCGTGTTTAGATTCCACATGAGCTTGAGTTCATGATTTGATCTTGTCCCTTTAAAAGGATTATGACTTGAGCTGCCTTCATTGCTTGTTTCTGTGACTGGCTTGGAAATGTTTCCTCCTCCCTAAAGTTCCATTCTTGGTATTTTTGGAATTTGCTTTGGAACAAACATGACACTTCCCGACTGGGTCTCTGGAGAAAGCGGAGTCAGATGGAGAGAAGTGGAGCCAGAACAACATTTTTCATCTTTACGCTCGAGTCCACTCAATGGGAATGTTCAGCTTCATGCCATTCTGTTCTAACAGTGATGGATTACATAACAGGCTCTTTTTATTTTTGTCAGCATTGACCCTTCCAGCATTGACCCTGTGGATGTAGCGATACTTTCAGAGCATGTAGGGTGATGAAGTACGTTATATCAGTAATAACAGAAAAGACATTATCATGGGAGTCTTCAAAGAATGCACTATAATGTAAGACTTTTCCTGTGCATTTTAGTTAATGCATGTAAAGTAATGCTCTCAATGTTCATGCCAGCTGGTTTTTCGCTCTCCATGGTCACAATTAGACAGGAAGTCTCCAAAGGAAGGAGATCGAGCAGAAATGGGCAGACAAGACGAGCAGTGCAACCCCAAATCTGGGCTCATTAGAGCTGCAATGCTTCCTGTCAGGATGGACCTTTCATCGATGTCATGAGAAAGTGGTCTCACAGTGGTCTGCTGCAGTCAAACCCCTCCCATTCTGTCAGCCCTCTTTCCACACTGTAAAACAGGAAGTCCGCAAAAGCAACATGAAGCATTGAGATTTGTTTGCACAATAAGAATTTAGCGCTTATAGAGATAGTGTGGTTATGGATTTGACGACATTTGTTTTCACTTCCTGTTGGCCGATAATGTCCTGCCTCTTCAATAAAGGAAAAATTACTAAATGTAATATTTAAATAATCAAGTTTTTGATGTTTTCCCTTTTAGAAATATGTTATAATATATCGCACATACAAAAAAACCTCTCTATACTCTATTGGAGGTGTCAGTAGAAAGAAAAAAAAAAAACACCATAGTATTTACTATAAATTACTATAGTATGTTTTCATGTGGGTGTCTGACAACTAGATAACTAGATCTTTTACTTTTTTCTAGTTCTTTTTACCTTGAACATTTTAATAACATTGTTCATTGTTATTATTATTTATTTGTCTATGATATATTTGTTTTTTGTATTCTGATTCCAATGCCTAATTGTTAAAATGACTATAATTAAATAAGATATTCTTAACAATAAATTATTATGTGTTCTTTAGAAAAGTTTACTTGCATTATATAATGAGTGGCATAAAATGGTCTAAAAATTGCTATAATATAATTTACTGCAATGTATATTGGTGCAATATGTTGCACAACAAATAATAGATATCGTGACAGACCTACTTCCAACTGAAATGGAATTTTGATGGGGGGGGTAGCTTTCTTTTTGAGCATCATTCCTGCTGAGCAAACTAACAGTAAAAGGGGCGTGGTTAATAATTTTGTAGCTGAAACTATCATACTTTACTTTCTTTATTGTCCACAAGTGGAAATTTATCTTTGGCTTCACCACACAACCACATCAGCGTTCACATTACATATATCACAGAAAAACAGGCATCACAAATACATTCAATATCATGACTGAAATCACATTAAAAACTCATATTTAAACCCTTTACATACTTAAATCCCAGTATTTAAAATTCTAATGGCAGACAGCACATTTTATATTTGATACACATTTTTCTTTACTTGAGGTTGCCTAAAATGTGTTTTTGCTGGCAACAGCTGAAATTTTATATTTAAAGGATGGGAACAATCTTCAATAATGAAATGTACTTTCTGTTTAATTCTCATTGAATACATTTCGTTTGGTTGTCTTTATGCTTTACCTACAATTGCACTGCTGATTATTACTACTCAACAAAGTTTTTGCTTTTCCTTAATTGGCAACAGTCCATACCATGCAATCATGTTAAAACTCACAACACTTTAAATCAGTTCTTGTATACCATCTAGAATATCTTGACTCAAACCAAATGGTTGTAACCTCCTAATAATATGAAATCTCTGCATTGCTTTTTAAAAAATGCACTCTACATTTGCAACAAAAGTCAATCCACTATCAATAAATGTTTCTAAATATTTAACATCCAAGTTTATTTAAAACCTCCAAGTTAAAAAACTTAAGTCATTGGTGAAGGACCGTCACTCATGCGAAAGCAAATGGTCAGATTTTGATGAATTCAGACACAGATTAATTGTTCACCTAAAGAATGACAATGTGAGTAAACTAAATAAACATTGTAAATTATGTTTTCACTAGGAACTTTTTAAAAAATCCTATTGGCCACAAACATTGGGACGGTATATGGATTTATAAAATGTAATGATGAAAAAAATCCCCTAAAGCCCTATTTCTATTTTTATTTTGGTCCGTCTGCTCATAATGCCTAGGATGAAAAAGCAACAGAGAGCTCCATTGAAAGCCCACTTTATATCACATTAACATTTTGCATGTGCTGCATGGTCAGTCCCACTCGGCACAGGATCTTGGTGAAAGCGCTGTGATTGGCTGTGACCCCAGCCTGGAGAAAGGCCTCTCTGTACGCCTCGACAAGGAGAATTCCCCTCTTTTTCCTTCCACTCCACATCCTACATCCCACAGCATCTCATGTATCAGCTCAGCTGTTTTCACTGCAGCCTGGATTTACTTGAGGCTGCTGGATCGTACTGTTCTCAACATCTAGAGCTGTGCTTTCTCTCAGCAATATATATCTTTAAAGGCTCACAGAGGGTTTATGCAGCAGCACGCCATGCATGCAAATTCATTTGGCCACGATTTGAGCTTTAACTCATTTAATCCCACTGTCACAATTTTGATTGTGCCTTTTTTCTTGTTTCTAGAAGCTCTAACAGACATCCTATTGGATTTGAGCAAGAAAATTGTGGTTAAAATCTGTCAGTGTTATATGACCAGGACCCATATTAACAAAACATTTCATCTTACCATTAAGAGTTCTCCTAAATAGCAGTAGAAGTTTTTAGATAGATTTCTTTTAAAACCTTTTCATAAAACTGCCAAGACAATTTTACTAAGAAATAGAGAGAAGTCTTAGTGAGGGGTGGGGTTGACCATGTTGCTATGAATGATGTCAGCAAGATTACTAACTATTCACACAATGATTGGCTGAGAGAGAGGTGAAGGGTCGCTGTCAGAGACTTTGTAGAGTGCAGTTTTATGTTGCCATTTTCACATAAACATTTCAATATAAAAATGTTGGCATATTTAGTTAAATTAAATGCATTTTAGGATATTTGTGGTTAGTCTAGTGATTTATGGCCCGTTACCACTGAGTGGTACGGTTTGGTAAGCTTTTATGGCGTTTTCACTGTCAAAAGGTACCTATAAGCGAACCGCACCATAGCACTTTTTGGGTACCCTTTCTAAAGGGTACTGAGCACAACAAAAGATGGAGCAAGATGCGCAGCTGAATGCTATTAGTTTACAGAGACACGTCACTAGCTTGTGGACAAGCAGGAGAATGAAAACAAAGGAACCGCCATATTTAAATACACCACCGAGACATTACACCGTAATAATATATACATATAATAAGGAGCCATGGTCGATTTAGAGCTTAAACAAACCGTGTCGTTGTCTTGATGAACAGCCACAAAGCCAAGAAGAGTTTCAGCAACCTAAAACATAAACAAACTGCCATGTTTAACTATTATCATTACCTAGTTTTTTTGTAATTGGTAACATATCACATACTATAAGGGTCTGTATGTGTTCATATATGTTGTATTTATTTATTTGATATAATTGCAGACATTACAGTAGGCTAGTTCACCCCATCATTGATCTGAACATTTATACACAAGTATTTATGTGTATAAAGCATCTGTTTTGTGAGAAGAGCTTCTTATATGATACGTGAATGACCCGTTCAGCTTTACTTTGACATTTCCTTGAGCGAGAATGACGTCGACTGAAACTTTCAGTCATACACCACGCTCACCTAAACGGAACCATTGAGACCATTGGTATCCTTTTGGCAGTGAAAACACAAACCTGAAAAAGGTACCATTCGGTACTGTACCACTCAGTGGAAACGGGCCAATAGGAGTCCTCTTCACTTCTAAAGAGACACTTCTTAAGAGCAAGTTAAAGAGCCCATATTATAGATGAAATAGGGTCATATTTAGGTTGTAAGGGTCTCCAACAACAGTCTAATATGCATGCAAGGTCAAACAACACTTTGATGGTCTTATAATCTGCATTTATTTATACCTAGTTATCCCAGCGACTCCCATATGAATCGTTCAGCGATTCATTTGTACCCAAACCCGTCCTCAGCGCGAAGCTAATCTGCGCTGATTGGACCAATGACAGGCTGCTGCGATTGGTCGACGACACTGACAGGCTTCAGGGCGAGACAGAGTGAAATGCCCAGCAGATTATCAACAATATAAAAGTAGTTACAGTGTACACACGCTTCATAGTGGATTTTGGCTGCCAGTGGGTGAATGTAAATACAGACGATGGACTAGAAAATACAGACGACTAACTATTTTATCAAGCAAAAAGTCCAAGAACTGGCGAGGATATGTCCTAGCAGTCTACTTGCTCTTTTTACACACACGCACACACAGGGCCGGCACGTCCAGAATAGAGACGGCGCGGCGGCGACACCTCCCTCCCCCTCCGCGTCCTCAATTACATCCGCGAT
The DNA here is from genome assembly GCF_903798145.1 of Danio aesculapii. Classification (NCBI taxonomy): domain Eukaryota; kingdom Metazoa; phylum Chordata; class Actinopteri; order Cypriniformes; family Danionidae; genus Danio; species Danio aesculapii. Next base: position 24,619,405 of record NC_079449.1, on the reverse strand, counting down.
TACAACCCTAAGATTTCAACCGCGACACCCAACCCACCCCCCACACCCCCCCCCCCCCCCCGGTCCTCATTTTACAAACGGGTCCTTTTGATCACCCTTTGCCTAGAGCTTTACCCTATTCAGAGACACACACACACACACATCAACCTCCTAAGAGGAGACACTCACACAAACGACCGTCCTCAGAGGAGCCACACACACACACACATTACACACACACACATAGCTGACTATCCATAAACAAAGCGGCACGCGTCGCGTTTTCAACGTAGCTTTACACGCGATATGAGAATATAAAGAGTTAACCTGATACAGCACACGCGGTTACAAGTAACAAAACACAACTAAATGCATAATTTGCAAGCTAGAGTAAACGAGGCAACAATTTTAATCGCACGTACTTACACTGGTGAAATGGGGGAAGAAACTGATTCATGATCCACTGATCCTTGTTCTGACAGTCTTTACCGATCCTTCCTTTAACAAACTGATGAAGTCTTCTTTGTAAGCAGGTAGTTTCCAGAGGCTCTCGATCTGCTCAAGGCTAGGCTATATGCTAAGGTTTCATCTTTGGGTGAACTGTCAATAATCTCCATCTGCACAGCGTGACTTCATTCTACCGGTGTCTGTGTGTGTGTGTGTGTGTGTGTGTGACTTTTTTCTGTTAGTGGGCGGGGCCGCAGGTTTCAAATCTCCCGGGCTTGCGCGTGCAACTACTTGTGTTTCGTAGCTGCGTCATCGCGAAACACCTAATAACTCGTTATCAAGACGACTCGTTTGAAGCACTAGGAGTCGACTCTTTTATAGATGAATCAATAGTTTTAAACACTGTAAACTTACAGATTTAAGCCTTAGCTGGATATTTCACTTCACTTAGAGCTGTGTGACACACTACATGGAAGGGCATTTTCAAAAAGCCATAATATGGGCTCTTTAAGAAACGTTTTGTGAAATATACTCCTAGAGCAAAGAATTGTGGAGTTCTAAATTTAGGACTGACATGCTTATTATTTTCAAGATTTCACTGCATTTTGTAGTATGATGATGTATTGTACTGGATCAGGTGGACCTGATCCAGTACGTCATCGTGCAACAGGGCGCAGCAAGGGCGCTCTGAGATTTTCTCCTAAATCAACAGGGAATTCAATTGAAACACAATTCTGACTATTCTATTTTTTTGGGACCAAGTTTAAAAGCTACTTTCATTCTAAAATGTCAAAGAGGGGGACGAAGTTTGTGTGTTGGAGAGGTCTAAAGCCTGGGACACCAAGTCCACTGTGTTGTTTGCTCTCATTGGTTGCGTCTGGTCTTGTCTGGATCAAAAAGCTGTGCATGATCACACCAAACAGACGACAGCAGACTTAAGCTAATACGGGCTTTCTGCTCGTGCATGAGAGGTGTCATTCCACAAAGGGAATCCAGAACTAATGCTGTAAGTGCACAAACTGTAAACAAAGAAGCATTTATGTATCTCTTTCACATTGTTTTCACTCACCACAGAGGGATTCACGCATCCAAATGTCTGATAATCCAAATAATTTGCAAATATTTAAGAAATAAAATCAAATGACAGCTGGCTTTTTTGTGTTCTTCTTTTGCCTTGCATTATTTGCTTAGTTTCCTCATGATTGTTTTTGCACTCTAATTCATAGTTAAGCAGCCAATCAGAGCAATCTTTTACCGATGGCCGACTCTCATTCTACTGGGCAAGAACTGGACAAACTCTATCTGACACGTGTTTAATGAGACGCGATGTTTAGAACACATCAAACACACTAGCCTGTCCAGATGCTCACTGTTGGCTTGATTGTCTCAATCTTTACTAATCGCAATGAGGTCTAAAATTTTTTATTAAACGCATTCATGACAAAAATGTGTCTTTAGCAATCTAATACACAGGATCAGAATCAAACCCCATGCAGTCATGACTTAATATGTTAGGAAAAGCCTCACACGGACGCTCTGTCCTATAAATTGCAATTTATAACCCCCTGGAAATAGAAGCAATTTGCAGGGAGCGCAGGGAAAGGAATGCTCATCGCCTCGGGCTTATTCTTTTCCATGCAGTCCAGCGTGGTGGTTGCGGTCTGGGTTCAAATACCAGCGATTCCTGATGGCTCATGGTTTATTGTTTCTCTCAGGATGTTGTTCCAAGACTCATAGGCTTGGCTTTGTTGGTTAAAATTAAACGCAGTGCGTGTCAGTGATATCCTGTGCTGACTCTAGTGGCTTATTATGGATGCTACTCACTACATCACTCCCTCACTATTGGTCATGGGACTAGAGAGGCCTGAAAAAAGGCCTTTTATCAGAGTGTCCATCCAAGGGAGGGAGCAGTGTGAGTCTTGGCATCTCTCTAACGCTATTCTCCACCAGTGTACCCCAGTAACGGAGGTCTTTATCATCCCTGTTGGAAAACGGCACAATCTGTAATCGAGGAAGGGCCTCCCCTGGAGATAAGCCACAGTAAAGCAGTGTAATACGGAAACAAGCTTTATTTGGATTATCTTCCAGATGTTCCAGTAACTGCGAGAGTGATTGTGAGTCGGGAAATCCTCATTTCAGCTTTTATAGACCAGGAGTACTGCTGACTGAGCATTTATTATGACAGTACAGGGCTAACACATGTGATCAAGAGGCCTACTTATGTCTGACCCACAAACTATGTATATTTTACTTTGTATAAATATAAATTTTCATAATGATTTAACAATTATTTAAAAAATTTTTATAAAATCTCTACATTTAGTAGATGCATTTGTCCAAAACAACTTGCAAATGAGGAAGTGCTTATTATTATTTAAATTTTGGACCATTTTTTTTATATGACTTAAAATCATTTTGTTTAAATGTTACTTTACAGATAATACATATTTATCCGTTATGCAACACAAAATTTTTTTAAAATAATAATTTATTTTTGTATATTGAGTTGAGCATATTAAACATTTAAATTGTGCTTTGTTGTTGCTTTGCCATATGTAACAACGAACATACCATGAACAAATGATGCACTGACGTTATAAAAGTTTTGACCAAAATACTTTTTAAAAGAACAAAATTAATGACTGAAATGGGGACCTAATTACTCACAAATTACTCATTACTGTGCTGATTACTCACAAAAGCCATTCATTAACCATAGACTGATCATCAACTAGAAAAACAAACCAAAAAAAGCAGTTTGATAAACATACACTATAATAAATATATTTTTAAATTACTATCAATAATTGAGTGTGCTTTCAAAAATGTGTTATGAAAAATTGTAATAAAATATACATTAACGGTTTTGTATTTTGTGGTTTACATGGATTTTTTTTATTTTTATTTTTTAAATGGTTGTCAATTGCATTATGGGAGTTTTTATCTCTGCACTTGTAGAAAGTTCAACTCTACAGATTAACAGTGATATTTGTTTGAGACAAGATATTGTTTAAAAAAAATAATATAGAGAGATTTAAGTCTGTAAAATAACAGCAAAAAGTACTGGCAGTTTGGTACCAGGTGTTTGTACTGTGATTTACAACACAAACACAGACAATATACCACTTTAAACAATTAAAAATATGAACAAATATCAGTTTTAAAACTTTTCAACATCAAAAGCTTTTGGAGGAAAGATCAAGACCCCATAATGCAATTCAAAAGCATAAATTATTGGAAAAACATGAATCACCAAATACTGAAAACTGTTTATTTACAAATATTTTACAGTCTGGTTATTACAGCCACCATTGAAATTTTTATAATTCAACAAAAAAACATTTAAAAAGTCATTAAAAATTGGCGCAAAATTGTGTTATTTGCCATCTAAATGTTTATTTACAACTGAGTATTGATTATTACAATTATTTCAATTTTTTTTTACTTTATTTTCAACATTGGCGTTTCTTCAAAAGAGAATACAGGATCATAATCGTAATTTCATCTTGATTCAGTTGGAATCTGTACCTAAGGTTTTTACAGGAGGTGAATGAGTGCACTATGGGTACAGTAAAAAGCACCATCACACACACGCTCTCCATTACTTACACTGTGAGTCTCCAGCCTCCACAAGACAGACTGGGTTACCAGCTCAAACCCATCTGTCCCGCTGGCTGCCCCGTGTCAGATCCGCTCCGTCAGCCTCAGTGTTGTGTCATTATGGGACATTCATGTCTCACTGAGGTTGTCTGGCAGTGCATCTGAAGCCCCTGTGGCCTGGATGCATTTTTTTTGGGCCAGGGCGAGGCTTGGTGGTCTGGCCTTGCTGAAGTGGGTTATGGGGTTTCAGGGTGCACTTCAGGATCTCTGACGTACCGCTTTAGTCTCTGCCAGTGTCAATTATTTAAAGAGACCTGCTGCAGGCAAACTGAATAATGAAAGAGCGAGTCTGGGCACGCAAGCTGCGCTATGAGGAAAAGAGAGGAAATTAGGAACATGAGTAATCCACCTTTTTTCTAAGCCCCATGATGATGTGTGTAAATTATGGGAGTAACTTCTTTGACACTTAACAATAATGTTATAACTGTATACATAAACTGTTTGTTAACATTAGTTAAAGGGCACCTATTATGCAAAAATTATTTTTTAAAGGCTTTAAACACAGTTGTGTGGGAACAGTCTGTAAGTACAACCTGCTTCTAATGGTAAAAATTTATTGACTTCATTTTTTTTATAATCGCATTTTATAACAACAGCCTGTAGAAACACTTTGATTGACATTCTCCCTTTTTACATGTCGTCAGAGGGGGAAAATTCCGCCCATTAATGATGATCTCTTTTTCATTAGCATAAGACATTAGTCTTGTTTTTGAATCGGACACACATGCATTTGTAGCTCCACACTCTTCTGAAAAGAGCTCAATCTCAATTGACTTTAATGAGAGTCACCAAAATAGCACAATTTGGATTTAAAGCCTAAAAGAGGCAGTTTCAAAGAGTTGTCAAACATTATTGGTGGGGTATTTTGAGCTGCAACTGCACATATACACTCTATGGACATTAGTGACTTATTTTACATATTGTATAAGGGGCATAATAGGTTCATTTTGATGAAAATAAAGCTGTTCATTCATGTTAACTAGGCCCACACGGAATCTGCACGTGCAGAAATCCACAGCTTTCCGCAGATTTTTAGCCCATCATTGAGTCTATGTATTTACTTGTGTAAATGTGTGTAAAGTTATATTTATTCAACTTTTAAATTAATTTCACTAATATGTTTATGATATAATAATAGTGATATTATGTTCATATAATTTATTTACAATACAGTTTGTACAGTAATATTTTCTGTATTTTAGATATAGACTTGCTTTGTTTACCAATTAGGTGGATTTAATTGGATTTGCATTATAAACATTAAATAAAAGTTAAAAATGTATTATTTTTTACTATATACATTAGTTACGATACTCCTAAAATCCTTCCGCATAAATATGCCGATTTTTACAAAATTCTCAGCAGAAATTGCAAAAAATGTCTGCAGATTCTGTCTGGCCCTAATGTTAACTCATTATCTAATGTTAATCATTGCAAGTTTTTAACTGGTAGAGAGGTTTATTTTATCTAGAAGGAGTGAATGAGTATTTTTATGCCACCATAGTGAATTAGTTTGCTCCTGAGCTGTGTTGTTGATGATATAAAGACTAAATTATAATTATGCTTTACACAAGGGGCCAACAGATATACGTTTAGTGTTGTGTTTCGGGGTTTTTATCATATATGAAAACACAGACAGGAATTAATATCATCCTCTGCATAAACAGAGGAGTTTTATAAAGTTTATTGACATCTTTTCACTCAATAAAAATCATCGTGATATGACACGATGCATAAAATATGTGTTTGTTTACATGTGTTTGTTGCCTCGTCACAGAATTTTTTTGGGTAAATTTTACAAAATGCAAATTAATCTAACAAAAGATGCATTTAAACAGACTTTATACCTCTTCTGGGTGGCATTGAATAAATGTATAATCTGTTGGTAACTTATTATAATTATAAAATTATATTTAGCAGACCATGAATAACTCCAAAAACCTGGCACAAGTATTTATGCAGCAAAACTAAAGTGTTGAATATTACAATACTGTAGGGGAAACATAGAGAAATAATCTGGAGGAACAAAATGCAGTGAACTGAAAACAAAAACTAAACTTTGGATGTGCTTATAATGCTAATGCCATGTTAAAATACCAAGCGTAAAATTTTGTTTTCAGGACAAATAAAACTAAAGCACAACCTCTCACTCAGTTGTCACTATTCACACAGTATGGATTATTGTAGCTCAACCCTATTTAAAATGATTTGTTTCAGTTGTTTTAAATGGAAGTTTTTAAAATAAGTTCAACTCATAATTTAAGAAGCAGTGGTCTTGTGTGGAAAAATCAATGTGGATAGGATTGTACATGTTATTGGTCACTTTATAAACGGACCACTTCAGGCTTTGTTGACACTCAACTTGTTGAGTAAGTGAAGGTCGTCATGTTTAATGAAGGGCTTTTGTGCACCAGCTGATACCTGAAACTGCGCAGTCATGAAGGAGAAACTGCACAAACACAAACACCTCATGTCCTTGTGCTGCTGTTTGTTAGCGGCTCAGGCTAAGGCTTTTTTTTTTTTTTTGCTCATCGTGTTTTTTCTTTCTGCTTTCGGCATTCAAACAGTTGTTTGTGCTGTTCTTGATGTAATCATGAAATTGAATTATCATTTAGAGCAGGAATTTTTAGCCTTTAGTAGACCTAATCTCTTTTTGGACAAAGTTTTAACTGTTATACTGTATGTTATACTGTATATACATAATTATATATATATTATATATATATAATTATTATTAATATATATACAGATGCAATCAGAATTATTAAACCCCCTGAATTATATGCCCCTCTGTTTATTTTTTCCTCCAATTTCTGGTTAAAGGAGAGAAGATTTTTTCAACACATTTCTAAACATGATAGTTTTATAACTCATTTCTAATAACTGATTTATTTTATCTTTGCCATGATGACAGTAAATAATATTTGTATAGATATTTTTCAAGACACTTCTGTACAGCTTAAAGTGACATTTAAAGGCTTGGTTAACTATGTTAATTAAGTTAACTAGGCATTAGGGTAATTAGGCAAGTTATTGTATAGCGATGGTTTGTTCTGTTCACTCTCAGAAATAAAGGTACAGGAGCTGTCACTGGGGCAGTACCTTTTTAAAAGGTAAGTATTAGTACCTGAAGGGTTCATAATGGTACCTCAAAGGTACTTTTTAGGTACATTTGGACACTAATATGCACCTTCGAGGTACCACTGTGGACCCTTTGGGTACAAATATGTATCTTTTGAAAAGGTACTGCCCCAGTGACAGCTCCTGTACCATTATTTCTAAGAGTGTAGACTATCGGAAAAAAATATATAGCTTAAAGGGGCTAATAATTTTGGCCTTAAAATGACTTTTAAAAAATTAAAAACTGCTTTTATTCTAGCCGAAATAAAAAAATAAGACTTTCTCCAGAAGAAAAAAATATTATCAGACATACTGAGAAAATTTCCTTGCCCTGTTAAACATCATTTGGGAAATATTTAAAAAAGAAAAAAAAAATTAAAGGGGGGTCTAAAAATTCTGATATCAACTGTATTTAATAAATGTATTTAAATATTAGTTTTTACAAATATTAAAATATTTCTTTACAGATATATTATTTCAGTTTCAAACAGTGATAGGTCAACACTCTTTGTGCTATGATCTGTTATACATTTTCTAAAATGTATGTACATAAATTAGCATAATGTAAATATTATTTAGGTTTTATATTTTTTATATTTTCACTTTTGGACTTAAAATATAGATGTTTAAATGTTTTATCACATTCAAAAATGTTTACTTTTTGTTTCATACTGATTGGTGAAGCCTTTGTAGTATGATCTGTTAAATATCACTGGTTAAAATTATTGTTATACTTTTATTTAATATAACAAATCACAATTACAAATGATTTATTTTTACATTGATTAACAACTTGTAAAACAGACAAATATTTAGGAATTATATTAAGTTAATAAAAATATTTGTATATATAAAAATATATTTTAAAAATATTTTTAGATATTTCAGTTTCATTTTTCTCAATTGTTTTGATTTAATAATAATATAAATTATTACAATATTATTGTTGCAAATTGTTAAAAATTGATGATTTATTGATGCATTCTCCAGATGTCAGCAATGGTTGATGTATTTAGCGCTTTACCAAATCCAAATTTTAAGGAAACTTAATTATGAGATTACTACTAGCAGACCATGAATAGCCCAAAAATCCTGACAGTAGGAAAAACACAGAGAAATAATCAGTGAACTCAAAAAAACTTGGATAAAGCAAATATTTAGAAATTATTTTTGGTTAATAAAATATTTGTATATTTACTTATATTTTTAGCCAAGTTTATTTATATAGTTTATTTATTTATATGTTTCAGAATCCGAATCGGAAAGAGCTTTATTGCAAAGGTATGGTCAAACATACAAGGAATTTGTTTTCGTGCAGAGCTTCAACAGTGCAAAAGAATTAGAGAGACAGGAAAAAAATACACAATTTCATAGGACAACTCGTACACAATGGTAGTTCAAATGCTTTACATAAACAAGAATACAAGAAACAAGTCTAAGAAGTAAAAACATAGAATACAAATTCTTAAAAACCAATAAACAAACTAAAGGAATAAAAGAAATGAAAGGTTTTAAAAGAATAAAAAATATAAAATAGTGCGATCTGTTGGACGTAATATTTGAGATATTTCAGTTTCATTTTTAAATTGTTTTGATTTAATAATAATTTAAATTATTACTATATTATTGTTGCAAATCATTTATATATTTTTTTTATTGTTACATTCTCCGGATGTCAGCAATGGTTGATGTATTTAGTGCTTTCTAGATTCAGAGCTGCAATGCAATCTAGATGACTCCTTTTGTGGGGTCGATCAACACACAATACACGAAGACACTCATACAATAACTTGCTCACAGAGATAAGAGTAAAGCTAGTCCAGCAGCTGATGTGGATGTGATTCTGTCAATGGTGTAGGAAGTTTATCATGCCCGTCTCTGCTGTGCATCTCAGTCTGGACAGGAAGCTCCTCTTTTTCTGCACGGATGCTCTTCATGTAGGATTGAGGAACCGGCAGGTGTTCTTCCTGTTTATGCCACTGTATCGTGACCTGGAATGATTACAAAATCTAATAGAGGTCAACTGAGGGCAACTTCAAATGAAGGAATACAGAGCACATGGATTCACTTTCTCTCTCTTTCATGGAAAACAAATAACGTGGGTTGTTTGTTTGGGAACAGTAGCTTGCACAGAGGGTTCAGGGATTGTGCTGGTATTTGATGTTTACTCAATAGCTGGATATTGCACTCACTACAGTGCTTGGCATCGCAAGCCAGGCCGATCAATTAATGACTGATGGAACTGTAGCAGCAGCACGCTTCTCATCCACAGCATACCCACCAGTGGATCAATTGAGAGCTAAAATAGCTTGTTGTTTCAAAGTTCGATTTCATTGATCTTCTATTCACTTGTTCATTCATAATAATTTGACATGCATTTTTGTCATAAAATGTATTTTTTTTTTATTTTTTTTATTTAATGTAGTGTAGTGTAGTTTTGGTCTAGTTAGCTGATTTATTTAAAAAGGTATTCATTTCAAATGTTTTATTTTTTTTTGTTTGTTTAAACAGTATGCATTTCTCTGCTTTTTCAATTTAATAATTATTATAATTTTGTTGTATTTATTTTTATATTGTTACATTTATTCAGTTAAATTTATTTTAGTAAAAATATTTAATGTTTTCATATTTAATTTATTGAATTCCAATACATTTATTATTTAAACAAACACCCTTTTTTCTTATTCATTTATATATTATTAAATAAATTATTCATTCATTCATTCATTTTCTTTTTGGCTTAGTCACTTTATTAGTCAGCGGTCGCCACAGCGGAATGAACTGCTAACTTATCCAGCATATGCGTTACACAGCGTATGTAGTTTATTCAATTTACTTATACAGCATGTCTTTGGACTATGGGGGAAACCGGAACACCCAGAGGAAACCCACGCCAACACGGGGAGAACATGCAAACTCCACACAGAAATGCCATCTGACCCAGCCGAGGCTTGAACCAGCGACCTTCTTGCTGTGAGGCGATCGTGCCACCCACAGAGCCACCGTGACACCCCATAATTGTTATTTTATTTTTAGTTTTAATATTTATATTGTTACATTTATTCAGTTGAATTTATTTTAGTCAAAATATTTTATGTTTTTATATTTGAATTATTTAATTTATTGAATTCAAATACATTTATTATTTAAACAAACACTTTTAAAATTTTTTGTTATTATTAAAGAAATTATTAACATTTTTAAATGTAATTTAATCTAATCAATTTTCTTATTTTTAGTTTTGTCTGTTTGTAAAATGCATTTTCTCTAGGGCTACCTTTTGTATGATTGTTTTTACAATTATTGTTTATTTGATTAAAAAAAATATGCAAATAAAAAATGTTTATTTGACCAAAATTTTACATTTAAAATAGCAGAAAAAACCCTAAATAGTCTTACTTGTTTCTTTGTTTTATTCTTTACTTGTTTTTATAAATATAAATATTTATTTTTTAATCATTTCTTGAAAAAAAAATGATGATGGGCGACGTGGTGGCGCAGTGGGTAGGACGTTCGCTTCACAGCAAGAAGGTTGCTGGTTCAAGCCTCGGATGGGTCAGTTGGCATTTCTGTGTGGAGTTTGCATGTTCTCCCCGTGTTCGCGTAATTTTTATTATAGAAAATAATGTAAAAAAATGTAAAAGGTTGTAGTAATAATAATAATAATAATATTTTTAAGATAATATTTAAAGTATTTATAAATGTATATGAATGATAAAAACATATTTTTGTGCCATTTCTTTTTGTATGATTGATTCAACAATTGTTTGTCTGATTTAAAAAAGTTTAGCATTAAAAGCACTTAAAATGACATTTTTGCTATTCTTTCTTCCAATGTCCACCAATGAAAAACTGAAGAGAAATGCTTTTGTGGTGAATTTGAGCTTTTGACGGAGTGAATCTGAGGCCTAAAGCATTTGGTTTTTCCTAGATTAAGTGCCAGTGCCTCAGCCTAAACAGACGCTGGCATGAAACCACACTGAATGCCAGATGGAGGCTGTTAGAGTCCGTTACATGTGGACAAAAGGCTGTCATTGAGCAGGAGAGAAGTCCGTGTGTCATCTTACTGATGGATTAAAGTGATGCAAGGTTTCTTCTCTTTAACAGAGTCTTGTGTTCGCTGTATGGTAATGTGACGTACATCTGATAAAGGCATCCTTTTCATCCGAGCCTATTGAAGAAATGAGCAGACGGTTGGTGGCCGCGTGGTGGCAAAATGCAATTATGATGGTAATTGTGGCTTTGTTCAGTGTGAATGAGGCTGGATGGGTGTGTTCAGAAAGGTCCATGTGATCATGTGTTTCTGGGTCGAGGGAAATGGAGATGTGCCATGCATTTCGGGTTGTTGGTGTGCTGTCATTCTGTCATTTTCACTCCAGCTTCCAGCACAGAAAATCCAAATATTCAGCTGAAAGTGATCAATATCTGGATGAGAAAACATTGAAACAAATGGACAATGAAAACAAAACGCTGACTTACCAGATGCTATGATAACATCAATATGTACACACGTATCATATAAATATATACGGATATCATGTGTATATTAATATGCATGCACACACATTTTTATATAATCTTAATTTATTATTATTATTATTATTATTAATGTGTAATTTTTAAAGATTCTTGTTTCTTTGTTTTATTTTTTTACTACTACTACTACTAATAATAAATAACAATAATAAATAACAATAATTATGAATATTGTTATTATTAATAATTATTTATTTAAATTTGCAATTTTATTTACAGCTTTTTCACCTAAAGGGTCTTACTCATTTCTTTGTTTTATTTTATAACTAATAATAATAATAATAATAATAATAATAATAAAATAACAATAATTATTAATATTATTATTAATTATTTATTTAAATTTGCAGTTAAAATTACAGCTTTTTTACCTAAAGAGTTTTATTTTTTTTAGATAACAATAATTATGGGTGACACAGTGACGCAGTAGGTAGTGCTGTCACCTCACAGCAAGAAGGTCACTGGTTCGAGCCTCGGCTGGGTGAGTTGGCATTTCTGTGTGTGGTTTGCATGTTCTCCCCCATAGTCCAAAGACATGTGGTACAGGTGAATTAGGTAGGCTAAATTGTCCGTAGTGTATGAATGTGAATGAGTGTGTGGATGTTTCCCACAGATGGGTTGCAGCTGGAAGGGCATCCGCTGCATAAAACATGTGCTGGATAAGTTGGCGGTTCATTCCGCTGTGGCAACCCCATGAAGGGACTAAGCCGAAAAGAAAATGAATAAACAATAATAATAATAATAATAATAATTATTATTATTATTATTAATAATTATTTGTTTAAATTCAGCTTTTTTTACTTGGAGTCTTAGTTGTTTCTTTTTGTTTTATTTTATAGCTTATATTTTTGTTGATATTATTATTATTATTATTATTATTATTATTATTATTATTATTATTATTATTATTATAAACAAAAATAATGTATAAAATTGTAATAATAATAGTAATACTAATAATAATATATTAATTTAATATTATTAATAATTATCTTTAAGATAATAAAGTATATATAAATTTATTCTAATAAAACAAATATTTTTGTGCCATACTTGAATCAATGAAAATGTATGTTTTTGTTAAATCATTAATATATTATTTAAAAAAATGTATTCATTTTATTCATATCAGTTTCTATTCAATGTTCTTCCTCCCATATATTCTTTGGTTTTATTTGTGCTTTATTTCTATATAGGTATTTTTTTATAATATAAAATAATATATTTTATTATTTGTATATCATTATTATCACTCTTTTTTTTGTTTTTGGCCTTTTTGCCTTTATTTGATAGGACAGTATTTAGACAGGTAGCGAAGTTGGAGAGAGAGAGAGAGAGAGAGAGAGAGAGGGGTATAGGGTAGGGAAATGTCCTCGAGCCGGGATTCGAACTCGGGACGCCCTGACGTGCTACTGCACCATATGTCGACGCGCTAACCTTTAGGCTATTGCGCCAACATTATCACTCTTTTTAATTGTTAAAATAAGTGAAAGTTTCTACCTAATAGGTCTCAAATGTAGCGCTTACATACCATATAAAATATTTCTGAATAGCCTACATAAATATATTTGACGATTAATATTTACAGATATTGCATTATTGAATTTCTTGATTCATAATAGTATCTGCATGTTTCTGGTTTTTGCTCTGCTAAATCTCACTCTATTACTGTAACCACAGCTATGTGTCCCAGAATGCACTGGGCTCCAGAGTCCAGACACAGTGTAGCGTGGTGTGGTTTATCCTCGTAGCGGAACTGACCCTGGCTTCAAAAACCCCAGTGTTGTCATCCCGGACTCAGCGCCAGTTCAGCAGCCTGACATTTCAAGAGCCACCAAAACAGCTGAAACGCTCATTCCTCATCTGAGGGCACATTCAGAACAAACGCTGCTCCGCAAACAATTCACTTCTGACTGAACGCGCTATTTCCACAGCGATACTCATAAACATTGTGATTACAATAATTCTTTGTTATTCCAAACATTGGGAAGATTCTTTCCTAGAACAGAAGAAGTGTTTCCAAGCGGACGTTTGAGAGCTCTTGAGCTGAAGTTCACATGTGCTAGCTTGCTTCACGGGGGAACCGCCGCCGCTTTACAGGCATTTATGTAATACCACAAGTTCAATATGTTTCCAGCCGATGAGCTGTCAGTTTGATACAGAGTTTGCTACTGGAGTGAACCCATCACACACACAGAGTCCAGCAAACTTTTGATTGGTCCCTGATGCGCTCATGCCTGTTAAATTAACTCCTAACCTTTGACCCTGTGCTGGGGTGAAGGGCCAGCTAAATTCCTTAAGTTGTGTAAATGTGGCCGTATTTCCCCCTGCATTCCTTAAAGATTAGCACAGACAGGCAGAATTAGCCTGGCCGCTAAACAAATGCTGATTGTGGCTATAAAGAGGCTGAAACTCACCACATTTGGGGTCTACGTTGGACACTAGCAAATTTCCAACTTGTTTCGGGTTACGTTGAATTTGGTGCCAAACCGGAATTGTTAAGTCGAAGCGATGAGAGTCTTGACCATGTTTTCTTGACTTTATGACAGTTTCTTAAAATACAAATGAAATCAAAACTAACCATTAGGCCTGTCACCATAAACAATATATCGACTTATCACACAACACATGGACATGACCTCAATCATTTTTGACACAATATATATCGCCCATACATAAAAACAATTCTTGCAATATTTTAGCTGATTGTGCAACCTCTATCTCTATTGGAGGTGTCAGTGTTAGTATAGTTAATAGTCACTATTGTATTACTGTATAAATTACTTTTAGTATATTTTTGTGTGTCTGACAACTGAAAATAGATCTAGTAGCGGATATTGCAGCACCCGTTACTTTTTTACTTTGTTAACATTTATTATTATTTATTTAGGATATGCGTTTTCACATTTTGATTCCAGTGCCTAATTATTAAATTGTTGAAATGAATATAATTAAATGAAATATTCTTAAGAATAAAATATGATGTGTTCTTTGTAAGAGCGTAAGATTCTTAAAATGACAATAATATCGTTTATCGCAATATATTTTAGTTAACTATATGATTTTACTATACTATATTAACTATATGATTTTGTTAGCTCACATTGGTGGTTTTGTGGTGAACAATTAATCTGTGAATGCATTAAAAAATTGTCCTGGAAAAAAAAAATCCTGTTTGTTTTCAGTTCAATTTTCTGATTACATCTGTCTGAGGTATTGGGCGTGGCTAACATACTTAACCACGCCCCTCCAGCCATCAGTTTTGACAAACAGAAATGGTGAGGAGGAGGTGTCTGTTAGGTTGTAATAACTCTCCTGAAATGCTTTTTCCGATCGTTCTTAATGAAATGCCTACTTTACGGCATCCAATCAACTTTAATATTTCATTTCCATAGGAACTGTGTCACAATATGAAAAAAATAAATAAATGGTCGCCGCTTCCGGTTCATGCAGACTTTAAAGGTCCCATGAAATTAAAATAAAGTGTTTTAGATTTTAGTATCAGTATGTTAGATTTAAGGATATCTATAAGCTAGTTTTTTACACAATGTTGGCAATGTTTATGTTTAGAATATATAAACATGATGTAAACATCCAAAGCTTGCAGTTTGTCACTTCCAGCTATATGGAGCAACTATTTTTTTTTGTCACATCATAATTCAGTTTCTTATCAAATCTTGACAAATCAAATCTTCTCTAGTATCTGATATGTCCCGCCCCTTCAAGATGTTTCTCGTTTACTTTTCATTTGCTGTGCTTGAGCTCAAAGACTCTTACTGGCAGAGCTGTGAGATAAACCAAACGCTATTGGCTACTCTGTCCCACCTTCTCTTTGTGTTTCAGTCAAACATCGAATAAAAAATACGCACTTCACGGGACCTTTAAATGTCTTGCTTATCTGGTCTAATGGCTACTGTCAAGCAGCTCTACACAGTCTGCTCTTCATCAGCTAATCCACACTTTATGCAGCCTGTGTTTAATGTAGCGCACAGGAAAAGAGTCTGACACTAAACATAGGCATAGACACACAATAAATACACCGTTGTTCTTGACCTGGGGATAGGGCTGCTGTATGATGCCCTATATTGTATGGTATGGACAAAATAAGAAGTATATTGTTTAATATGACAGTGTTTTCTCTAGGATTTTTTCCAGCTGTGGTGGCAGGTCTTTTACACAGGTCTTCCAACTACCTATATGCGCAAGAAGTTAGCTAATTATGAAATGTCACATGGTTACGTCTATTTTATATTATCAATTCGTTTATGGAACCAATTTGTCTCTAACGTTTATTAGGTTTGCTAGAAATATTTATGAATGGCTCCAATAAGCATACAGAACGGCATTGATGCGTCCTGAAGCAAAGTGAAATAGCCATAAGCTCCAGCTATAGATAAAGTAATTGTATGCAGATCTATAGACCTTTATCTATAAATAAAGTATTATCATGGAAACTGTGTTCTTTTAGTTTGTTTTGTTGTATTATCTAATATAACTGAAAGCTATGTCGTGTTTACGCAGCCCTGTCAGGCTCTCTCGTCAGTCAGTTAGCATGTATAATCTTAAAGGTTAAACAAATAATGCACAGCACTGCTGCGATTACAGAAAAGTTTGTTCTATTATATTCACTTACCTTTTAACATGTTTTGGTTTGACTACTTAAGAAACTCGCTTAAGAAAATAACAGCAACGACTGAATGTTTTGAATGAGAAGCTGAAGTGTACCCCTGGCAGGAATGAATTTTGGTGTGGCGCCCCAACATGGCAGAATGAATGTAGTGTAAATGATGTATGATGCTCTGTCTTTTATTTAGTGGTGTCACAAAATACATTGTACTTTTTCATATACTTTTTCATAATTTATTTGAACGCAGTATTACACGCCATTTCAGGGATGCAGACAGAAACAGGAACAAAAGCATTTTGTGAAAAGTTTACATTTGATATTTTATTCATATTATATAATAATTAGTGCTGTCAAACAATTAATCATGATTAATTACATCCAAAATAAAAGCTAATATTAACTAAATATATTTATGCATGCTGTGTATATTTACATTTACATTACATTTACATTTAGTCATTTAGCAGACGCTTTTATCCAAAGCGACTTACAAATGAGGACAAGGAAGCAATTCACACAACTATAAGAGCAGCAAGTGAACAAGTGCTATAGACAAGTTTCAGGTGTGTAAAGTCTAAGAAGCAAAGCATTAGTAAATTAATTTTTTATTTTTTATTTTTATTTGAGAGAGAGAGAGAGAGAGTACAGTTAGTGGTATAGCCAGAGAGGCAGTTGCAGATTAGGAAGGAAAGTGGAGACTAAACAGTTGAGTTTTTAGTCGTTTCTTGAAGACAGCAAGTGACTCTGCTGTTCTGATGTAGTTAGGGAGTTCATTCCACCAACTGGGCAGATTTAATGTGAGAGTTCGGGAAAGTTTATTTTTATACAATTTATTTTTGTGTATATAATTGTGTGTATATAATTACATGGATGGTTATATTGGATGACTGGATACATGAATAACTATAGTATACTATAGTTATTCTATAGTATAAAATGACAAAATGATATGGTTAATGAATGATTAAATAATTAGATATATATTATTATATGATTATTTAATTCTATATATATATATATATTACTTATAAATTACTTTTGTATATTTTTGGATTTGATGTATACTGTGTGTGCATATTTATTTATTTATCTAATAACACAGTGCAAATGTAAATATTATTTAAACAAAAACTTTTATCTTGGATGCGATTCATTGTTTGACAGCACTAAAAATAGTATATTTTTGTATTATAATATTTTTATAAGAAACTGTAGTCATTAGTTTTTAATATTTAAAAATGTTTAAAAACATTTGCCCTGAAGTATCATATATTAGTACATTTCTGAGTATATAAATATATATATATAAATATATATATATATATAATTAAAAAATAACTAGTTCTTTACTTGTGGCCAATTCATTTATTCATTCATTTTCTTTTCGGCTTAGTCCCTTTACTAATCAGGGGTCACCACAGCGGAATGAAATGCCAACTTATCCAGCATATGTTTTACGCAGCGGATGCCCTTCCAGCCGCAACCTAACACTGGGAAACACTCTTTCACATGCATACACTATGGCCAATTTAGATTATTCAATTCAACTATACTGCATGTCTTTGGACTGTGAGGGAAACCGGAGCACCTGGAGTAAACCCACACAAACACAGGGAGAACATGCAAAATCCACACAGAAATGCCAACTGACCCAGCCGGGCTTCAAACCAGCGACCTTCTTGCTGCGAGGCGATTGTGCTACCCACCATGACGCCCCCTCACTGAGAGTAGTCTGTGATTTATATTTCGACAAGCATATACTGTTATTTTCTAAGACGAATATATTTGGATATAAAATTTAAGTTTTGTGAATTGAAAGATCCAGCAGCAATAAATGGATTAATTTGCATTGAATATGCTTTTGATGAATTCTTATTATTAGTGGGACAAAGTTGCTTTTCAGCATTTTACAATATTGAAATTCAAAAGAAAAGCATTGTTGAAGTGTAGAAGTCTGCAGTTATTTTGGGGCAGACTAATGTGTTCTTGCTTAAAAATAAGATTGACCTTTGTAAATTGGAGTGTGCTAAATGGTAATCTTACAAATTTCCAGAACATTTCAACATCTAAAATTTGTTCCATAAACAGCAATTTCCTCTCATCTGTCTTTTTATATCTCTACTGCCAAGCAGACGGCAGCATCAGATGAATGGGATTGATTAACTGCTTGACGTAGCAGCTAGTGACAGGTTTTTAATAAGTGCGTGGCATTTCATCTGCTTTTGTGTGTATGTGTATATCTTAAGGAATCCAACATCTTGAGTCACATCCTGTGATGAAGGAGGAGGAGGAGGAGGGTCTGTCTGTAACAGTGACCCAGATGTGCCAGCCAGTACCCTTGAGCTGTGCCAAAACATGACTGGATCAGTGAGGTGTGCTTAACTTGCTTCTGCCGGCACATCACGACTACTCCTATAACTATTTTCTTAAATTACCCAGTAATGCACAGATATGTTCATTGTTTGAAAAGGGTATGCGGGAAGTGTTTGAAGAGGAGCTGAACAGTCCTGCTTCTCATGTTCTCTTTACTCTGTCATTCATGCTCACCTTCCACTTCATTTACTCTATGCTCAGGTTAGGCATAATGTGATGTTTTTGGTTGTTGTCATAAGTACTGTGTAAATGTGTATAATAAGGAGTGCTGGTCTGGGCTTGTTTCATAATTTTTTTTTAAAGATTTTTTTTTATGGGTTAGGTTTAGTGTTAAAAAATAAACAAACCAAACTAATACTAGAATGTTAGTTTACTTGAAACTTGTTGATATTTTTTCGTTTATTAGTCATTTGTAAATCATTTGTATATTTTCTTTAATTGCCCTTCATTTCTGCCTTTTTATTTTATTTTATTTTATTTTATTTGTTATTTTTTTATTTTATTTTTTATTTTATTTTATTATCATTTTCTTTATTTTTTATTTTGTTTAATTTTTAAATTTTACATTTTATTTAAATATTTTTATTTATTTTATTTTATAATTTTTTATTATAATTTTTTACATTTATTTTCTTTTATTATTATTTTTATTTAATTTTTATTCATTTTTTATTTTATTAAAAAAATTATTATTTTTTAAAATATTTTTTTACATTTTTATTTATTTTTTATTTTATTTACATTTAATTATTTTCATATTATTTTCATTTTTTTATTTCTTTTATTTTTTACTTTTTATCATTATTTTACTTTTCCATCATTATATATTTTTTTATCATTTTGTTATTTTATTTTATTTTATTACAAACGAAAAATGTTCCATCTGTCTCCAATAGAAATTGGCATAAAGACACAATGAAATTTAGATCAGTTCTGCAAGACCAGATTTTCTGCAATCGCTGATGTCACTGCTTTTTATTCAATTCAATGTCTAGTCTTGTGACTGATCAAGTCACTAATTATACTGTGCTCTCATCTTGGATGCCTGTAGTAATGCTTCTGCAGTGGGATCTGGTTAAAATACCAGGAAACCTAACCGTCTGTAGTCATGTGGCTTCATTTCTATTTATCTCTACAAGCATTCATTATTCTCTATTTGGTGTGATATACTGAAAGGCTCAATGTCTGGGGAAAATGTGCCTGTTTAATAGGCCTGTTTAATATATATTGCAATATATGCAATCTATTGAAAAATGATCATTATCACGATAATAGTATTTGCAATACCCGAATCAAAGTGAAGTGCAGTAAAGTCAATATATTTTATATGCCAAGCATTTGTGTTCTGCATACATAGGCTGTTCATTCAGAAGTTGCATGCAAGGTTGTTTATCCAAATCTGACCAATCAAATGGGGCCTTTACTGTCTGTCCCTGCCTCCCCAGTAGGTGCTGTTAGTTGAACACAAAGCTGAAAATAAATATTTATGCTTGGAGACCAGAGAGAAAAATGACTACAGCCTAAAGGAATAAGAATGTCAGCCGAGATTTTTCAATCATTTGTGATGTTTAAAGTCTAAATGTGTTTTTGTAAATTTAATTAGCTCAGAAAATGATCTGTTATCTGTTTATTGTAGTATGACCATTACATAAATGATTACTTTAACTTGCTGATGAAAAAAGTGTTTATAATGTTAGTTATATTGAAAGAAATCTCGTTATAGCAACACTAAACAACAATATCTCATATCACACATTTTTCCAATATCCTTCTATTTACATTGGTCAGTTGTCAAACACCTGATAAGATCAGACTTTCATCATGTTGTACCATCATGTGTAATGGCAGCTGTATTGTTTCCCTCCCATCTGAGGTCACATTTCAGTTTGCAGTTGCTGGGACAGCAGAACATAAGAAAGGTGTGTGCGTGTGTGTGTATTAACTTGCTGCCCATTCTTGAGGTCACTTCCTCTGTGTCTTTTGGTAATGAGGATGTCTAGCAGTAATGATCAGGAAAAAATGAGGCCAACGTTGGCATTGGTTCTGTATGGGTGGGCGTTATGTACATTTTTCCATCTTGGCTTTCAGATTCTCTGGTCTCAGCTTTGAGCCACTACTCATGATCTTTCTTCTCTTTTCATGGACTAATGCTGCTGCAGGTACTCTCTCTACATCCGTTATTCATCATTTTAGCTAAACTTTCCCTCTTCTTCTGTCTTTTTGACATTCTCTGTGGTGTGTCCACCCAGGGGGTTTTACAGATCTTTGTTTGCAGTTAGTTATTTCTGGCTGTAAGCAGCTCTTGCATGACTCAGGACACTCACTCACACCCTCTGGATTGGCATCACATCATTGATTTAGTGCCTTATGTTATCCATGATCTTGATTTTCTTTTTCTGTGTGGATGTGTGTTTTGCTTGTCTGCAGCTGTGGACTGAGATTAATGCATTTATCTTGAGTTTCTGGCGACAGGAAGATGATTTGCATGTATGATATAGGGATTTTGTCTGGGTGTGGTGGAGATTTTGTGCAGCTGTGTGTGTGTTTGAGCAGAACCCGCTTCTGTGGTTTATACTAGTGCCACTGTAATTGCCCTGGGCGTTATGTAAGATAATATAGCAAAGTTGCTGTTCATGACTTTTAGATATCATTCTTTAAATCAAACCTACTGTAATGCATTTTCAGTCAGTTTTTGCTTAAATTAGTTTTTGGCTGTGCGGATTTCAATGATCTCAATCAGGGCCTTTATTGAGGAAGATTATTCCTGAAAATAAATGTACACTGCCTGACAAAATCTTGTCGCCTATTCAAGTTTTAGGAACAACAAATAATAACTTGAGTTCTAGTGAATCATTTGGTATCAGAAGTGGGGTGAATGAAAATCAAAGGCCTCTAGATTACGCTTCTTTTACCTAAATAAAATATTATTATGCCTTGATTTTTAATGATTTAATTAGGACAGTAAGGTTTGACTTTGTTTAGACAAAAGTCTTGTCACTTAACAGAAATAATGTACAGTATAGAATATAAAGTCATGGTGCAGTGGAAAAAGAATTAATATTGTGTATGACTCCCATGAGCTTGGAGGACTGCATCCATACATCTCTGCAGTGACTCAAATAACTTATTAATAAAGTCATCTGGAATGGCAAAGTAAGCGTTCTTGCAGGACTCCCAGAGTTCATCAAGATTCTTTGGATTTATCTTCATTGCTTCCTCCTTTGTCTTACACCAGACATTCTCAATAATGTTCATGTCTGGTGACTGGGCTGGCCAATCCTGGCACACATTGACCTTCTTTGCTTTCAGGAACTTTGACGTGGAGGCTGAAGTATGAGACCTGTAAAATAAAGTACCTGTATATCAAGATTACCTACATTTTGGGGACTTCCGGTGGTGTGAAATGGAATCGACGCACTTTCTTAAGCTCCATCTGATCAAACTGAATTTTCTCACTTAGATCAATTTATATGTGAAAATAATACTGCTCTTCAGCACGTTGAACAATGACAAAGCCAAACAAAGTTCAAAAGGGAGACAAAGGAGCTGATGAGGAGGAAGCAAAAGAAATAAAAGCAAGCAAAGATGTTAAAGGAGCGGATGCTAATGGCTGCACCGCTTCATCAATTTGCGACGACGATCTCATGTTTGCTATCAATACTCTTAGCGCCAATATGGACAAGAAATTTGATGATATTTTATTTCCACACTAAAGAATACAGTGGATGAAGTCGTTGAGCGAGTGGAGAAAATATAACAAGATTACCTTGATAACTTTCCAGATATTATTTCAAAAATAATTTCACATTTAATCTTCCATTTCTCCTGCTTGTTCAAAGTACTTATTTAAAATGAGCTGAATCAACACAAATCTTGAGTTTTTTTGTGACAACTTAATTGTTTTATGTTCAGTTCACTTAAATTTGTACAAACAGTGAAGTAAATCGATTTGTGCTGGGACAACATAAAGAACTGTGTGGAACCCAGCATTTTTTACAGTTAGGATTGGGACGATAACTGGTTTCAAGGTTTACCACGGTTTGGAAAAGGCAAGGTTTTAAAACTGCTAAAATTTTCTGTTATATCGTTTTTTAAATATGTTGTAAAGAAATCTGTTTTTGAAACTAAAGAAGAGCAGAAATCAATGATTTCCTTTAATTATTTAGCCTCAGATGTTTACTGTTTCAAAATAGTAAATGTTTCCTAAATTAAAATGTATTTTGTTTAATGGGGGAAAAGGTTTTTTGTTTTTTTTACCCAGACATATAAAAAGAACTTATTTTAGAGCAGCAATCACAACACCGTGATACCATGATATTTTTATCCAAGGTTATTATACCATCAGAAACTTATAGGCATGGGACAATAACCGTGTTCAATGTATACCGCGGTTTGGAAAAGTCAAGGTTTTAAAACCGTCAATTTTCTGCTATACCGTTCCTAAGGTATAAGTATGTTTTTTTTTTTTTTTTTTACATTTTTTTTTGTTTATTTAGGACAACCTTGTCTCTGGCAGAAAAGATATCCAAATATGCCGTTTTAAATTTTATAAAAAAAAAAAACAATCTGTTTATGAAACTAATGAAGACAGCAGAAGTTAATGATTCATTTTAATTATTTAACCTGAAATGTTTACTGCTCCAAAATATTTTAAATGTTTCCCAAATTAAAATATATTGTGATCAAAGGGGAAAAAGGTTTTTTTTTTTACCCAGACATTTAAAAAGAAGATATTTTAGAGCAGTAATCACAATACTGTGATAACGTAATATTTATATCCAAGGTTATCATACCGTCAGAATCTTATACCAGCCCATGCCTAGAAACTTATACTGGCCCATGTATATTTACAGTGTTGGTAGTTTTCTTTCAGCTATTTTTTTATAAAATTTGGTTTTTGTCTCTTTTGTTTTTCTCTTTTCATCTTCATTAGTTTTCAATTTCGCATTTAAAGTTTCAAGCTAGCATTCAAAGTTTATTAGAAGCAAAAGCGTTTTTCTGAAATGTTTTCGCTTAAACGCAGCAGCTGTTCACATATTTTGCATTGTTCAAATCATACAATATTTCCTGTTTCATTCTAAATTCATTTGAGCTTTATAAAACATTTGGTCAATTTAATGCATTTTATAAAAGTAATAATTGCAAAAGCCCAAGATTTTAAACTGCTCTTATTTTCAATTATAGTATAATTATGTCAGCAATTCATATACAGTATTACACAATATCTGAGGTGCATTACGCAGATAATATGGGACAGAATTGAGGGTTAGATCTGTCCAGGGATCATCAGAGAGCACAGTGAGGTTTCATTGTCCTGCTGGTGCTGACAGCATTGGGCAGAGGTGAGAGTGTTCTCGTTTGTTCCTGGCTGTTCAGTGTTGCGTAGCTCTTCTCATTATCCCCGACTGACAACCTCATAGCTCACATTCCTCACCCAATCCGAATGCAGTTTCTCTTGTCTCTTTCTCAGATCATCCCGCAGTGTCAGCTCCGCTTCAGCCTGTTTGTCTCTCCCTCCCCTGTAAAAGTGGTCTTTTAATTCACACAGCCACGGGTGGGTGTGTCGTGTCCTCCTCAGGACGTGCCGTAGCACAGACGCCACACCCCAATCCGCCACAGGCCTGTACCAGCACCATCTGCAGAGCCTGTGCCATCACCTCCTCTGTGTCCCGCAGAGCCTTTTCTGAATGCGAGACATGACATTGAATCCCCAGGCTATTGTTATTATTGCAATACCTTGGAAAATGATACTTGGAGTGAAAAATACACAAGTGAAAGAGGTGAAAACAATCAGTCGCTTTTAAAAGGGTGTGTTGTTGACCACTGCTGGGCTTTTCAGAAGGGTTGTGGTGCCCTCTTGTGCTTGTTAGATTGAATGACAACCTGGTGAGATTTCAAACAGGAAGTTTGGCCTCCTAGTGGTGGATAGTGGTGTTACTTCTGTGACTCTTACCACAGAGGAAATGATTGATTTTTGGCAGTGATTCCTGGCTAAAAGCATGGATTGTGCAGAATGGTCTAAGCTTAGTGGAGCTCTGCAGTTTCCTGTTGATTTAGGATGCAACGCTTTGAGCAGAGATTCTTTATTAATTCTCTGCGCTTTTTATACTTTAGAAAATGCGTATGGTAATAATTAATAATGTTAGCAATGAGTGACTGTTAATTCAGTGCATTAGCACTCACATGGCTTATGATATGAAACGTGATATCTTTCAAGATATTATTTCAAAAATAATTTCACATTTAATCTTCCATTTCTCCTGCTTGTTCAAAGTACTTATTTAAAATGAGCTAAATCAACACAAATGTGTATGGTAATAATTAATAATGTTAGCAATGAGTGACTGTTAATTCAGTGCATTAGCACTCACATGGCTCATGACTGTTAATTCAGTGCATTTTCACTCATGTGAAAATTCCCACTTGTTCAGGTTAGACGGGTTTGGTTTATGTTTGAGCACAGTAATATATTTTATTATAAAAGTCACATTTATTTGTACCAAAATAGAGGAATATTTTGAAATCTTCTGATACTTTTAAAATATTATTTTAATACTACATCAAGTCCAGAAAACAGGCTTTATTTAAGATATTTTTTGTGAATGGTTTAAAGGCTTTTAAATTTATATATATTTATTTCATAAAAATGGTGTCACGGTGGCGCAGTGGGTAGCACAATCGCCTCACAGCAAGAATGTCGCTGGTTTGAGCCTCGGCTGGGTTAGTTGGCGTGGGGGTGCTCCGGTTTCCCCCAAAAGTCCAAAGGCATGCAGTATAGGTGAATTGGGAAGCTAAATTGACCGTAGCTTATGTGAGTGAATGAGTTTGTATGGATGTTTCCCAGTGATTGGTTGCAGCTGGAAGGGCATCCGCTGCGTAAAACATGTGCTGGATAAGTTGGTGGTTCATTCTGCTGTGGCGACTCCAGATAAATAGAGGGACTAAGCCGAAAAACTTAAAAACTTAGCCAGGGATGCAGAACGTACATACAATTTAAAAATAAATAAATAAATAAATAAATGACAAAAAAAAAAAAATATATATATATATATATATATATATATTTAAAGGCTTTACTCACTGTCACTTTTATTTAATTTAAAGTGATAATTGGAAAAAAAAAAAAATGCTTATTACTTTCATATTGCATTTTTTGTTTGCATTTTTCACAACTGTTCATTCTCAACTTTTTGGTAATTTTAAAATTTCTGCAAATTCGACACTTTTTAGAGTTACAGGTAATATACTATTTCATTTTTACTGAAATAGAGAAACAGCTTTTTTCTTCATGGACACTTAAAAAGATCTCTGAATTATATACATTACTGTCTAAAGCTGCTCCTTCAACCTTTGATTGTTAAGGCGTAATGTGGGAAAAGGATTTGGGGTCTATTTTTAGTGATGAGGAGTGACTATCTGCCTGCTCAAGTATCTTTCCCAAAAGTACTTCAATTTCGGTTCATGAGCAAAATTATAAATGTATTCACAGGATTTACCTAACTCAGCTCGCCTCCATAGAATATTTCCCAATTTTTCCCAGCTATGTTTTCCCAGCAAAGTGATTCATGTATTTTGGGATTGCGACAAATTCAAAATGTACTGGAAAGAGATTCACAAAGACACAGGAGATACCAGTACCACTGTTGTTCTGTTGAAAAAAAGAAAATAAATAAAATAAAATAAATTTTGAATGCTGACTCTCCATTCAAAAGAGTTGGAGATATACTTCAAAAATAAATGTTTATTTGCACTGTGGAAATACAGAAGGGCTGCACAATATATCATTTCAGCATATTGCAATGTGAGCATTCGCAATAGTCACATATCAAGATCTGCAATGTTGAGTCTGGTTTTTTATTTATCATTTGCATGTGTTTTTAAGGCCTGTGATTGTATTATGAAGCATTTATAAGAAAGTGTATCATTTGTAACTTTAATAACAATGAACAATGTAACTTTAATAACATTTTGAACCGTAAATGAACGATTGAATTATTTAAATTTTTATTATTCAATTAAATACTGTTAGACTGCAAAAACGATAAAACACTCTTTATTAATTCATTAATTTATTCTGACTAATCTAATGTATATGCACAAATGTAATATTGTATAGCTTCCTATTCAAAATATGAATTTAAAAGATAGATTTGTGTGCACTTAGATATGCTGAGCACTGTATATCTCCGAAAATATCTCAATGTTAGATTTTTCCGATATTATGCAACCCTTGGATACAGTAAAGGTGTGGAGTGGCACAATGGTGAGTGTTTGCTCTTAAACTGATATACGTTCCAGTGTTTGAACTCTGACTGTATATAGGAAGTGCCAATGCCTTGCGTCATTTCCTCAAGCTTCTCTCTCAGCGCTTCTGTTTCCCCTCTCCACCCTACACCTCTGTATTTGACAAAGAAGAGCGAACTCCATGATGCTCGCTCCGAATCCTCCAGCAACCAAATTTGCATCGTCATTCAAAGTTTAAGAGCTTCAGCCTTCAAAACATTCCCTGACAGCCTCACATGTGCACGTCTGCACCTCACCAACGTTTGCTCTGGAACAGCTGAGCAGGAGAAGCAACTGTGGAGCTGTCCATCTCCCGGCCTGCATTCTTGGGGGTGGGGAGAAAGTACCAGCGGTGGTACTTGGGGCTTTATATTTAGACCCTCTTCCACGACAGCTGTCTCGCTCCTGCTCCTCCTCTGACAGAGCAGCGTCAGGAATAGCCTATCGCTTTGCATCGAGGGCTGCTGGTTAGTGTGACGTGGGCCTGCTGGTTCCCAGGACTGTCTCGTACATGCGTCTCGCCACTTCAGGCTGGTGTTTGGCTCTACTCTGACCTTGGTAAGGAAAAGACGCTGACTGTTTGGAGCTGCTGTAGAGGATCTCAGGTAAGGCGACGAGTGCTGCTCATGGTCCTGAACTGGGCATCTGTAGATCTAGACCTGTGGAAGAGTTTTGTGGGGCTCAGTGCACTGCTGAGGTCTGGACTCAGGCCTGATTTGGCACCTATTTTTAGGCTTGTGTGTGATGGCACGCTGGGACCACTGACCGGTAAGCCAGTGCTAATGCTAAATCCAGCAAGTTTCATATATTTTTTGTTTAAAATGTGAATTAAACAAAGAGTGTAGTCTGTAAACTGTAGAGTGGATGTATTTTTTCGAAAGTGGAGTGGAACGCTGGATTGGCATTTCTGTTGTGTTGAAGTCTGTCATACTCAATAGAGGCTTTTGTTTGAGTTGGTTAGCTCATGTGGAAAAATGTAGTGGCAATTTAGCTGTTAAGTTTTGGTGGTTATTGGCCTCTTGAGATAAATGTTTCGAATGGGCCTTATTTTTCGGACTTTTGCGGCTGTTTTCTAATGCTTTAGTTCTAAACAGCTACTGTCAAGTGTTTGATAGATGAAGTCAGTGGTTTATTTTGTGTATACAGGCATTGGATCATATGCTTCACAGTCTGTCTGCTGAAGCTTTTATTGATGTGGCCATAAACTTTCAGCTGTTCATTTATATCATTTTTATATCTGCATTGTTGAGCTAAATTGCTTTAGCTGACCTGGATTTATTCAGTTTGGTATAGATTACTTGTCAGGTCAACTAATTTGGTACAGGATATTAATTTAGTTTAGTTGGTTAAATTGTGTTTATTCTCCATAGCATTAATAAAAAAAAAATCTTGTTACTCTGGAACCTTGTGTTCCTAAATTCTAAAGTGCTTAATTCTACGAACCCCCTGTTAACTGGTAAGGCCCCTTTGATTTATATATGCTATACATAATTTTGTTGTAAATGGACAAAATGATCTTTTATTATGTTTTGTCCTATTAAAATGATTATAACAATGTAATACTACATGTTATAATACTAGAATCCAGCTCTGTACAATCTAAAAAAAAGTTTTATTTTGGTTTTCAGCAGTTTTCTAGCCAATAGATTTACGGTGTTCACACAGGCTTGGTTTGATTGAGAGTGTTTGGTTTTAGTTTTATTGGGAGAAATTGATATTATTGCAGTGCAATTGAAAAAGTGTGAACTAACCTATGATAATCAATGTGCACCAAACAAACAGAATGAAAAAAAAAAGAATCTTGGTGCGCTTCCAAACAAACTCTGGTGCAGTTTGACTGAAATAAGACCGCAACATGGACCAACGACTAAACAAAACCCAATAATGCCCAGTAATGTTGACTCAAATTTGACAAGCTTCATGAGTGAATTGTTAAAAATAATGGCATCACTCTTTGTTTTGAATGTTTGCTAGTTCCAATGCATAATATGTCGGCAAAGACATTTTTTTTGAGGCGGGGGGTTGGACTTGATGACAGTTTGAATGCTATACGCTAACCAAGTATAAATATATTTCATGATCAGAAATAAACTACACGCTATTATTAATGCTTCATTTTCAGCGTTACTCTGGTGTTTATAATAATAAGAATACAGTTAAAGTATTGTTTGTGCCTATAGTGTATTGTATAATGTTAGCTGTTTTATGCCCATGTGGCTGTTCTTAAAAAAAAGTCTGCTGTCAGTATCACAGTGCTCTGTCAACAGATAAGCATGCCACGGGTAACTTTTTATAGCTGCAGTGTGTCTGATGGCTGGGAGGGCTGGGGAAGGGTCATTGGTGGCGTGAGGGGCTTTAGTGGAGACCAGGGTGCGGATCTGAAAATGGGGTTAGAGGAGAGAATGGCTGCCACAGCATACTGGCCTAATGGGGGATCCCAGAGTAATCCATGCAGCTCATATTGTACTGGTAGTGTGGAAATGAATGAAATCTGCTTTGTGTTTATAAACTAAGTTATTTGGATTATTTTGGCTAAAAGTTAAGGTAAATTTTTTTGTTATCAGCCTTATACATTCCATAACAGTGTAACTGATTGTTTTTGGTGTATTTGATTTACAAGTAGTTTTTGTTTACTCCTGGAGTTTTGTTTTGTTGACTTGCGAACACTTTTTTTTTTAGTTTGATGTGTGTGTAGATTAGCCTTTTCTTATCTTTGAATTTGCTATTGTGAAATAAGGTTACAAAACTTTGATATGAAAACGAAGCAATGAAAAATAATTCGGCCAATCACCGTTGGTTTGTTGTTATTATGACTGTAAGAGAACATGGTGCTTTTTAACTTTCAGACCACACTTCCATGTCGTTTACTCCAGTAAATAGTAGACCTGGGCTACACAATATTGGAAAAAATCTGACATTGCGATATTTTGCTTAGCTGCAAAATGTGTAGCGATATGAAAACAATTTCACCAGATGGCTTGAATAGTTCTATTTGTAAAAAAATCATTAATTTAGGTTGGTTGGGTTTATTTAATATGAATGTGAATCATGTATAAAAAATAAAATTGCAAGAAAAATTACAATAGAGCAAAGAAAAAAGTCAAATAAACAGTGCTTAATGGTTTTCTGGAGAGTCAAACAGTATTTAGATACAGAAATTTAACAATGTAAGGTAAAATAACACCATAGAGTCTTTATTGTTTTAATAAATCAGTAAAGTTTGACTTTCAGTATTAAAGTTACAAGTGTTTTACGTTATTGTGCCTGAATGCTTTACACTTTCTTGAAATGCCTTTAAAACACATGCAAATGATGAAGATTCTCTCTGTAAGGGTTATACGTTGCAATGACTCCACAAATCTCATGTAAACTCAGTTGTTGAACAATTATAATCCCAACTCAACGTTGCATATCTTGTGATGTGACTATTGCGGACACACACATTGCGAAATTGATGCTGAAATGATATATTGTGCAGCCCTATGGTAGACTGCAAGTATACTGTAGATGCCAAATGTGCATGAGCAATTTTTGTCTGTACAGACTTTATTAAGCTCTTTTCTTTTTTTTCCTATATAATAAAAAGCAGTAAATGGTCAAACTACTTGCTCTGCAAACAACTGTGTTTAAAAAATTAAATTAATATAATAAAAAATACAGCATAAAGCAGCATAATGAACAGTTTTTTTTAATGGTTAAAATCAATGGAAGTGAGATGAGAACAGAACTCTTGGCCCAATAAAGTTCCAATAGCAACTCCCTCTTCTTAAAGAATAAAGTCAATAGTTTGGACACCCCAGTCTGGTCATAGATTTTTAAAATGAAATGCACACAATGTCTTCGAGTCCTGTCTGGTTAGTACACTTTAACAGCATGTCCCGTAAAGCTCTCTAAAGAATGAGATCACTAAGCAGAGAGTAGGTGGTCTTTTGTGGCTGTTCAAATGCATTGAACCACATGAGTATCTGCTCTTTGAAAGCAGTCTGGTTGAGTACATTTTCAACTACCTCTAGAAGTGGTGAAATTGGACAAGCTCAAAACTTTTAAGACCCTGTTTATCCACTTTGAAGAACATGCCTAATAGGTGTAACAAGACCAAAGTGATCAGGGACTTTTATACTTCCAAAAAGAATCATAAAATATGGTCTGCATGATTTTTGAACCATATTTTTAACGCATACACTATAGGCTTTCATCCAGTGCTTGGTAAGTTTAAATATGTAAAATATAAGTGGTATCATCCTTTGTGGGTCCTTTAGAGAGAACTTGGATTGTGTCTTTATTAACCAGCGTCCACATCACTGATATTCACTGAATTCAGACCGCAACTGTGCAATGAGCCCTTGTGTCTTAAAATTACAATATTGAATCCTTCCTTAATGTCAAACGTAAATTATTATGCAACTTGAGGCAGATCCCAGTGTGTTTAACCACTTGTTTTTACCCAACAGAACCAAGAACCACCTCCTCTTTCCAGCATTGTGGGTCTTGTTTACCTGAAGTTTGTGACCTCATATAACATAACTGTGAAGACCAGCATCCATTGTGGCAGCCTCTTGTCTGCTGGTCGCTTCATCTGTCACTCATCTTTTCACCCCGTCTTCCCTCCCTCATCAAACCCTTACCCGGCCCAGCCCATGACAGCAGCGTTGCCAGCATGGCATTCTCATCACGCTTTTCCTTCTGGGAGCAAAAGGAAAGTGATGTTCCATTCTCCATTTTCATCTTTCTGCACTGTGTGACATCAGCTAGGTGGTGTGCATGAAATGTGTAGCAATGCACAGTAGTGCCAAGTGCACTGTTCATGACCGCACAGCTTCTAACAGCCTCTGTTCAGGGCATGCATGTGTATCTATGTGTTCAGGGCAGATGGAAATGCTTCAACATCATGGGAGACTGTAACTCTCTGCCACTGCTCTTTTGATTACATTTTGAAAAGTTGCCACTGGCTTACACATGGTAGTAAACTGATGCTTCTGCTTAATGTATAATTAGAAATGGCAGGCACTGTAAATTGGTGCCTTATTAAGCTTCAAATTTGTTATATTGTCTTTAAATATATATATCCTGCATGAAATATGTTGGATTCATCTGCATAATAACCTCAGCATAGACTTATTGTTCTCAATCAAATGCTAATGACCTTTTCACGTGGACCTTTATAGATCAAAGAAGAGAACAAGCCAATCCCCAAGGGTTCAAAAGACAATGTAAGTGCTCAGATATTCTGCATACTAACAAATGAAGTATTGCAGCACTTTTAGAGAGTACTGATGCACTTATGAAAAGAAAAGAAATGCAAATTGAAAAGCACTCTGTCTATTTATCTTTAGTTGCACATATCTAATTAGATTTTTGCAGTTATTATATTCATTATGATATACTGCCAGTTCCAAGTCCTTATGTTTTCACACAGGATGCTAAATTGTTGTCACAGGAAGCCTGTTTAGGTGCCATAGCACTTTAAGAAAGATAGCCAATTATTTCCCAGTAGAATTATATAAACAGCATTTATTTAATGCATATGAACCATTGATTTCTCAAAATCCCACCTGCTATATAGTAATTTATCTCTAAATGGTTTTGAAGATGGAAACATTTTGTTTGATTCTTTGTTGTTCTGCAGTGCAGCTGCTGTGCTTCACCAGCTGTGCTTTTGTGGTTAAATTAAGACCCTGGAAAAACAAACGTACTATCAGTAAACCACCTTAATCAAAGTTCCGAGTCAGTATCTCAGCATGATTTGAGGTGTTAGTGGATTTTCAACAAAAGCCTCAATCTATAATTTGTGTTCTCTTTTAATAATAGGAATTTGCTACATTTTAAAAGGTTTTGTTATAAGCAGAGTGTTTATAGTAGTGTTAAAATAGTATTCAGCAATGAGCTACATGCTACTGCTGACAGATCTTTGTCAAAATGTATTTAGTATATATCATAAATACATTGACAGAATCTACTGGATAAGTGTGTAGGAGTCAAGAAACAGCAGGGTAGGGTGAAAGGGTGTACTTTCAGTCTGAGTGTACAAATGCAAACTTGAAAAAATGCTCTGTGCATGACATGGATTATGCTACAGTTCACCTCCTCTGCTATGTCTCCTTATCTACTGAATACAGAGCTGTTGTGTAATGTCAATAGAAATCAGCATTCTTCTTCCCTTTCACCTAGTTTATTGTGTTGGGCAGCATATTGGTTTTATTTTGCTTTGTCTTTTGGGTAGAATATACAAGATTAACTGTGTTAAAGACAGCCATCAGAAAAAAAATGTGGCTCCAGTCATAGAACAGGAAATAACTAAAAACAAACATTTGAGTGTGTTGAGATCACATTCTGTATATTGATTTAATATAATGATTTCAAAATCTGTTTGTCTTCTTAACTTTTCTCCATCTACTGGGTGTGGGTGTGCAGTCTGACAGTGATGGCAGCCTGAGTGGCCGCTCCCAGTCAGTGCCCAGCCTAGAGCCTGGCAAAGGCCTGCTGCGTACCAAGAGTCCTCAGCCTGTTCAGGACAAGCCAGCAGAGGTCCAGTACCAGCCTCAGTTCAGGCGTGTCAAAAGCCCCTCACCCAACAGAGACAAGATGGCAACAAGAAGGTTCTCCGAAGTGCCCAAGATGCCAGAGCGCTTTAAAAGCCCAGAACCTCCTCGGTACTCCTTAAGTCCTGAACCTTTTTTGAATGGTGAAAGCAAAGTCAATGGTGCTGTCAATGGCAGTGTTAAGACTACACCTTGTGCCAGCCAACCCGAACTCGCTGAGGACTTGCAGGATGGGACACGTAAGAAAGTGGTGAAGGTGATGCGCAGAGTTGTTAGGAGGGTAGTTTCTTTTGAAGAAGACACAGCAACACCACCTGCAGCCTTGTCCCCCGAACCACCTAAACCAAGTTTAGGACTGCCAAAACCTGAACCAGCATCTGTACCAAAAGTTGTGAAGGTGCCCATGTTCTCCTTCAAACATGATACCATAAAGAAGGAGGAAAGAGATGATATCGCCGCTGGACTAACCAGCCTGATGACACGAGGCAGAACTAGGGAACCTCGTCCACGGATCCGCAAGGATGATCCTGTTGAAAAGGATGTAAAACCTGTAGAAAAATCACAAGAGAAGGACAATTCTGGACCAGCACCACATAAAACTGTACCAAAGATGGAGGCCTCCCAGCCTCAAAAACAAGAGCAACAGACATCACCACCCGCTACTACCTCAACAACTACAAAGTCTCCTGTTTCTCCATCAACAGGATTCATCCCACCCCCCAAACCCAATCCACTTTCTCCACCATTGGGATTTATTCCTGCACCCAAACCATTAGGATTTGTCTCCACCTCAAAACCACCTACTCTCTCTCCTCCTGCAAGCGTTGTTGCTACTCAGAAACCAGCTTTTTTAAATCCTGCTCCTACCATTTCAACTCCAATTCCAGATCCCAAAACATTGCCTGTTATCTCTAGTCCTACACCTGCTGTCCCCAAAACAGCTGCTACCTCTGCTCCAGTCGCTCCTGGTAAATCCAGCACTCCTAACCCCCCAGCCCCCAAAAGAGATCCATTTGCCCCTCCAACAGGGTTCATTCCCACCCAAAAACAGATGCCTGTAAAGAAACCAGAGGTATTAGTCACACTAATAACTTGGCTGCATGAGGTGCTTTACTTGATTTAACCGTGTGACGAGTGGACTAATATTTATGCCCTGTACCAGTAGTTCTGGAGATGTACCACCTGGCGTGCCTGCAAATGAGCATGTTACTCTAATTTTAGCTGATTACATTGTTTCCTTTAGACACAGACCCTATTCTGTCTATATTCTGGTGGTTTGTAGCTCTTGGAGGTATTGATGAATAAGACCTATGTTTTGACTGCATTCTTCTCCTTTTTTTCGAAGTGGCCTTTCTTGTCTCTGTAGCTTAAGCAGGTCTTTCAATTCAATAGTTCAGTGTACTAAGATCAATCCACCTCAGAGACTCGTTAACTTGTTTTGGGAAAGATTAGGAGAAATTTACTTCTGTGTGGACACTAGCAAGATTATAGACGGTAGGCTACATCTTCAGGATTAGGTGGCGTTATTTCTGTTGCAAAAAACACTAAAGAACAGTGTAATGGAAGCTTGATTGTTGCTTGCTAGTGGTTTGGTTCTTTGCATGGCCAGAAAAAGCTGGTGGACTAATTTTTGATTGGTGACTGACATCATTCCTTTGACTGACATTTTCCTTCATTTGACTTTTATTACTTTGTGTGTGGTTTTGACATGATATTTGAAGGTGAAGACAGCTGCACATATGTCCTCGACTTCAGCAGGGAGATCTTTTCCTGGAAACATTTCTAAACCCACTCTACCAACCTTGTCAAAAAAGGTGTGTTTGTGTGCACATGTATTTGCTGAGTGGAGCATGGCTAACATAAACACTACACTTTGCTTGCTTTCATCCAGATTTGATTGTAGAGCTTTTACAATTTATCCTATTGAATAAATTGATGTCAGCTACATAACATTTCTCAATAACACAGCCATGTGCATAGTCTTGAGTTAGACTCACCCCTTCTTGGTGGTCTGGCCTATAGGAGAGTCCGCCACTGAGTCCCACAGAAGAAGCACAGAGACGGCTGGAGAGGATCTTCGCTGCATCTGTAATGCCTGTCCATTCTTTCTCCTCTTCTTTTGTTCACTTACTGTGTCTTCATTTCTGCTGATTTGTGTTTTTCATCTCTGTGTATTTCTCTCTCTGTCTGCTAAAATGTGCTTTACCCAGATTTTTTTTACGTGGCTCTAACTGCACTGAGTGTAGGCCTATAAATAAGGCACTTTAAAGCTTGACAGCTTTTATGCTGACTGAATACTCAAGGGGAAATGGTTTAATACACTACATTGTTAATGAGGAAAAGGGGTTTTAAGGACATTAATGCGAGCAGCAACTACATCTTGTCTGCATGTGTAATGGTCATCTTCTCAGTATTTAGATCTAATTTATATCTATATTCCAAAGTTTTAATAATTTTAAACATCGGGACTAGGTATTACCCAAAATTCTTATTAATACTACAGTTGAAGTCAGAATTGTTAGCCCCCCATGAATTTTTAGCCCCCCTGTTTATTCTATTATTTATATATAATAAAACAAGTATGAAATTCTAAAAATATTCAAAAAAATATGAAATTCTATAGACAATCCAATAGAATACAAAAAAGATGTTTTATAGAAATATCTGTTGTCTTAGACCTGACACATGGCAGAGAATTAGGTTTAAAAAGTCATACCTCCCTGACTTATCACTCCTTTTGCTTCATACAAAAGTCTATCAGGAGCCATGCTTAGTCTAAATAAGATCACCATCATATTATTTAAACTGTTTTGTCGACTTTCGAAAATCACTGCGTGCCGACACCTCCGCATAAAAGACTGTTACGCTGGTTTCACAACGCACGAGCGGTGCGGCTATTTTTTCGGCGAGCATGTTCACAAACGGGAGTAGAGCAGCCTGTCAGCATCAAGCAGGAGAGGTGCGTACGTGAGGCGCGCTGGTGTGCTTTTTTTTCTGCGCACATGCTCAGTTTGCTTTTTGGTTAAGCTACATTGCTTTCATCAGTATTGGTTCGGTTGCACGTAATGTCTTTATTTCGGGAATAACTCTTAATAAATACACTTGCATATAAAGTAAATTGTATCTCAAATCATTTACTGGGGCACTGGCGATTTTTAATGGGGTACGTGCCCCAGTAAATGGGGTCTAGAGACCCCCCGCCCCCCTCAATTTCTGTTTAACGGAGAGAAGATTTTTTCAACACATTTCTAAACATGATAGTTTTAATAACTCATTTCTAATAACTGATTTCTTGCTCTGTTAAACATCATTTGGGAAATATTTAAAAAAGGAAAAAAAATTCAAAAGGGAGCTAACAATTCTGACTTCAACTGTATATATTTCATATTGCAACCTCTTGCGATTAGCTCATCACAACTTTTCAAATCACGATTGGGATTCGATTTCGATTAATTGCACAGCTCTAGTTTAACAAGAATTTTAGTTTAACACTATTTGATGGTTGTCTGGGCAGTCTAAAGTAAAAGTGATCTGCAAAGTGATCTGCCAGGGGGGCAAGTAAAATAATCTTGTTTTTACTTTGAAATGTAGTTATTTGGACTAGAAACAAAGACAAATATTCTCTTTTTTTTGCATAAATCCTATAAATTCCATATAAATGCATGAATACAGTTATTAAATACAATTCTGTAGCTCCTTGTCAACTATAATTCAGACTCAACATTTCATATCTTTGCGACGTGACGATTGCAGAGGTGCACATTGCGATATCGATGCTGAAACGATATATTGTGCAGCCCTACTGTATAGCATAATGTTAGATTAGTGGTGCTAATCTGTTGGACAGTTTCAGCCCAATTCAGTCATTTTAAGGCCTTGTATTTTTAGCATGCTATTTTATAGCGTAGCTGCCTATATAGAAAGCATACAACAAAGCAGTTCGATACAAGCTTGTGTTGTATTATGGATCATGGCTGCTCTGCTACAAGACCAACAAATAGGTATTTTTCCTTCTCTGAAATGCTTTTGGAAAAGACTTCGGATTCTCTTCTAGGTTTACTGAGCTTAGACATTGATGTTTTAGTTATAGGTCTCTTAAACCCCACGTCTGATTTTATCCCCTTTTCATGTTTGCTGTCTTCTGCACAGCTTCTAGCAAACAGGTTTTCATTGGTTCATGCATGTCCATCTCACCCTCATGTGCCTGCTGTCTTTTCATCTGGATACATGTCTCACTTCTTCCTCTCTCTCTCATCCACTGCTGTCTCTGTGGCTGTGATTGTTTGGCTGGCTGGTGTAGCTGGAACCTGTGGCCAGTGCCTCTGCATCGTCTCAGGTACAGGGCCCCTCTAGGGACGGCTCTTCCCCCACTGCACCCCTCCATGGCTTGGCAGGAGTGTGCGCTCGTATGACCTGTTGGAGTGTAAGCCCTCTGTTCCTCTTTCTAACTCACCCCGCCACCCTCATCATGACTATATATGCTTTTGTGCTTGCATTGTCAACTGTTGTCTGACAAAAAAAAAGATGCTTTGAGAATATTTATGACTTTATTGATAGATGTTAGCATTTTAGCTAGCTGAATGGAAGTATTTGCTTATTTTAACATATTTTGGGTTGCCTGTTTGTGTGTTGCTTATGAATGATCATTTTAAGCCAGCATTTTTTGCGGTGTATGGTTACTGCATGAAACCCTCAGTGAAAATCTGTCATTTTTTTGCTTCTGTACAATTGATCTGCTTTTATTGAATAGTCTTGGGTGCGCTCTTTGATTGGTTGCAGTCTTTATGAGTATCAACTTTTGATTCCCCATGCTTTGAACATTACTTAAGTTATACATTACCTCATATCACCAACATACTGTCTTATATCCTGGTGTGCATATGTGCTATCTATGCTGTTGGTTTTGTTTATTGTTTTTTTTTATATGTGCATAGTCACTTAGACCATGTGGATTGAAATCGAATGCAGCTGTCAAATAATTGCATGGGTGAATCTGATGAAAATTGTCATATCTCATACATGCGTACAAACATATATTATTGGGCTGGGTGATTTAGCCTAAAATCTAAATCTTTATTCATTGAACATTTTAACTCTATTGCGATTATTTATAAATTTAAAAAAAATCAACCTGGAAAAAATAGATAGATTATAGGTTCTGAATTTCGATTACTTTTCGATTAATCGCCCAACCCTAATATATTAGTTTTTACATTGCAGAATTAAATTTAGGGGTTTCAATATATCTTGAAGGTGTAAAGCTGTCCTAATTGCTGTCTTAAACAAAAATAAATCTCATAATTGGGTCAACAAACTCGTCTGAAGTTTGTATTGGTATTGTGTTTGTATTGGTATTGTGGCTAGAAATGAATATAAACATGTCTGGAAACATGGCAGCTTTTTGGGAGCTTAAATGGGACTTGTGTCAAGTTAATTATGACCTGTATTTGACAGCTTTCATGAGATTTTTCCCTACGGAATATTTATTTAATAATTTTACCTCCCCAAGGGTGTCTACAGTGCCTTATATCACATGATCAATAACCCTTTTTATTAACAGGATGCTTTAAATGTGCTGTGCTGAGCTGGGCTGTTAAATTGATAAATGAGTGTGTGTTTGAGAGAGGCCGTAATAAAGTATTATGATGTCTAACGCTGCTCTTGCCCCTTCATGCTGACCTGCCGTCTCACAGGAACAGGTGGAGGAGGATCCTGTGGCAATCCTAAAAGCAGACCATGCTGCTGCCGCTCATCCTAAGGTCTGCTTTCTGCTGTGTGTGTGCCGTAGTGACCCTCATAATCCCACCCTTGACCTTTTGTGTCAGACTTGCCCTTGTGTTGTGGAGTGTTGTGTTTTGCCCATTTCATTGACAGAACCCATACCACATACGCAATACTTTAGAGCTGCCTGCCATTATCAAATCAGACAATCTGGCAAAATTAAATATGTGGGCTCATCTAACACTTAATTAGCATTGGGTTGTTATTAAAGCTGCAGCCCGAAACATATAAATGATCTAAAAGGAAATTTCGTAAACCAACTAGTGTTCAAAATGGTCTTCTTACCTTGGCCCATTTCACAGCAATAAGCTTGTAAGAATGTTTTATAATTGGAGTAGTATTGGTAGTAGGGATGCCTGGGTGATATGACAAGCATCTCATATCTCAATATAAGTTAATATATACAGTGCTTTAATTGAGGGGAGATGCGGGGGGATGGCATCTCCCTTATGGAAAAAAATGACAAAAATCATCCCCTTTGTAAAACCACCATTCCCTCTTACCATCCAGATTAACAACAGTGTGTGTAATGTAAAACTTGTCATGCAAATTAAATATAAAAATTCTTTATTCATGGTAATTTATGACTTATAAACAATGACGATTGACCAATTAGAACTCAGTATTGTAATAAGGCACCACGCATTCACACTATTATTTCGCACAATTTTCAAAATGTCTAAGAGAGCAGTTCAAAGATGCAACAAAGTTAAAATCAAAGGTACAGCAGATTTTAGGTTCCCTGTTTCTAAACTGAACCGTTATTATTATCCCTAAAATCAGAACGCAAATAATGCAATGCATTTTTAGAGTCACTGTTGTCCAAATGTTGCTCTGTTTTCTTGAAAATGCTTCCAAACAGCTCAGACGCTGTATATATCCATACCATGTTTTGTTTATGAATGAATCTTGAGCTTTGATATGAGACAATGATTCAGTCATCCATTCAGAAATGAATCAGCTGTTTGAACAACTCTTTCAATTAAATGAATCATTCAGTGACAAAGACTTGACTCCACCTACTGCGGTTTTAGTTTCAATTCTCATAAAATTTGTATTATTAATTTCATTGCATTCTTGCCGCCTCTTACGCCACGTTAAGGTCAATTTATAAATAAACAGTACATTTATCTAAATGCTAACTTTGAAAACGTTTTTTCCTATGCCATCTTTGTTGTGTGAAGAGGAATTTTGTTGATTTAATCTGATTGTAAGATATTCTTCCTGATTATTTCAGTTTATATAAAAAGTATAAATAAAAAAGCTCATGTTGTTGCACATAAGGTAAACAAAGTGTTGTAAAAAAAGGTACATTCATATTTAGTTCATCAAACAGTTGCTGGTAGTCAAAGACTTACATCGTCAATTAATTAATTGTCCATTTTAATTTCATGATTTAAAATGACATGCTTAAGATTGTTAATTGTTGGTGGTTCTTTAAAAATTTCTCATTAAAAATGTATTTAGACCTATTTTGTTATCATTGTGTGTGTGTGTGTGTGTGTGTAGCTGCAGGACACTCCCCGTACCATCCCCCACAATTCGACCACTGAATATATTAATTGCTTGGCATTAACCCAAAAAGGCACTCATTCATATGCGAGTTAGTTGTCTCACTGTTTGATTAGGAATATAGAAATATTAAATAAATAATAATGAAATAAAAAACACTTTTAAAGGATGGAGTCATTTGTCTAACAATACTATCTAAATGTTTGATGTGATATAAGCTAATTGGACATAGTTAGATTTATTAGACATTAGTATTTAATTTGATTTATTCTTATGCATACTATTTTTTACATTTTTTTACCTCAGTTACAAAAGTGGTGAAAATGTAACATTTTCTGAAGATATTCTCTGGTGAAATTACTTGATTGGTTGAAACTGAGTATCAAGACAGAATCGGTGCCTCCAAAATGCGGTATTCACACTGGCAAAAATCTCCAATTGCAGGTTTCAAACAGAGATGGCGATAAAGAGGCAAAACAAACGGGCTCCAGCTAATTGTAGTAGTATTGGCGGTAGGGCTGCCTGGGCAATATCTCATATCACAGTATAAGTTCATATATATATATATATATATTAATTGATTGCCATTAACCCAAAAAAGGCACTCATTCATATGTGAGTTATTTGTCTCACTGTTTGATTAAGAATATAGAAATATAAAAGAAATATTAATAATTACAGGTCCAACATAAAATATTGCTAAATAAATTGCAAAATGTTAACATTGTACTTTCAAACTTGCAACTTATCATTTTATTTCCTTTTAGTGTAAAATTGCGCTCATCCAAATGACGGAAAACTGTTACTGTAAACAATGTATTTTGCAACAGCACTATAGCAGCAATAAATAATAGCACATAAAGCCATTTGTCTTTGAGTCATTTTATCAGGTCTGTAAACATTAAGGATTCTAGGCTAAGATCGGAGTCACACTTTGCTGATGTTCACAAAGTATTTCAATAATAAGTTGCAAGGCTTGGCGTGATACAAGCTAATTGGTGATTGTTAGATTGAATCACCGTTAGTATTTAATTTGATTCATACTTTTTCCTCAGTTACAAAAGTGGTGGAAATGTGACATTTTCTGATGAAATTCTCTAGTGAAAATACTCATTTGAGTATCAAGAAAAAATCGGTGTCTCCAAAATGCAGTATCCAAACTGGCAAATATCTGCAATTGCAGGTTTCAAACAGAGATGGCAAAAAAGAGGCAAAACATACGGGCTGCAGCTTTAACTTGCAGTGAGAGTGGTCATACTGTAGTGTTTTCTACCCTTCCCGTACCACTGTAATTGTAGAGCGCACTGGTTTATCTTCAATCATAACACCTTATACTAACCAAACACCAGAGGAGAAGCATGTGAACTGGAACACAACTCCATCCCATCATGGATCACTGATATACTATCTCACACTGTCAGCCCTTCGCCGCAGCAGAGTTCATGTTCAGACCAGTGTGTAGGTCAAGCATGAGTGCGGTGGAATCAGACATGCCCAGACAACCAGAACATCAGGCTTGTAATCTGACCCTGTCTATCATTTGAAGCCCGAGTTAGTTTCATCTATACCTGCAGTTAAACTCAACCCCATCTTGCATGACAACCCAGCACATTTTAAGCTTATTTTCCAGGGTAGACGTTGGGGAACAATGCCTTTTTTGTTAGATGTTCTGTCAGCAGAGGTCTCCAATCAAAATAAAAAGACCCATTAAATTATATTTATCCTCATCCCATAAGTGTGGACCATTGCATGGAGTGGATTTAAAGCATCAGTGATGTTGCTGCTGGTCAAAGGGCCTGTGTAAAGTCATCAATAATGAGTCTGACTGGTGTTGTTCTCTTTTACAGGTGAAAACTGAGGAGCAGATTGCTGCAGAGCAAGCATGGTACGGCTCGGAGAAAGTGTGGCTGGTCCACAAGGATGGATTCTCTCTGGGTTAGTATAAAAGCCATGCAAAATGATATCTATTTTACTTTAACAGCGTTATTTTAAATTGAAGACAACATGAAATGGCATTCCCTGCTCATTTAACTTATGAAATTTGACACATTTCTGTGTCAAAAAAAGAATACTGAGCTGGAGTGGAATATAACGTCGTCTGGAGATGGAGAACGTTATTACATTTTGATGAAAGATTACAGAAACGTTTTCTCCTTTGGAATATTGTGCACTTATGTTTCACACAAAATAATACTGGGGACATTTATTATTAAAGGAAATGGGGTCGATTTTGATTCTAATATAATGCTGGCTTCAGTGGCAGTACTATATTAAATGACTATTTTAATTCTGTTCCGTTTTGATATTGTGTGCATTTACTCAATGTTCTCCGGTGTCCTCGCAGCCACTGTGGTGAAGACAGAAGCTGGCAGTCTACCCGAGGGGAAAGTGAAAATCAAACTGGAGCATGATGGGACTGTACTGGACGTGGATGAGGATGACGTAGAAAAGGTCAGTCATGCAAAGCTCATCAGATTATTGGCAGTTTTAGTATGCACACGTAAAATATTTCATTTAAGGTTTATTATGAGATTGAAATGCATTCTATTTTAATTCATGCCATAGATTTCATTGCTTTTTATTTCCTACAGGTTTTGACCTAATTAAAATAGCATAACTGAACAAAACCTTCAATAACTCCATTACCAAAACAATCAAGATTTATACATTAAAAAATAGGTTCTTTTCTGTACTGTTTTGAACTTCTTCTTTGGATCGTACAATTTAAATAGGCGTGAAATAGGCTTCGAAGTAAACAACCTCTGATATAAGTGTCTAACAGTTTGGAAATGTAAAATAGTTTTAAAGAGTCACTGTGCGCATGCTGTTGGAAACCACTGCATGTATGTTATAGCCTGCATCCTTTATTGATAGACACTGCTGTGATTTAGCTTAAAATGTAAATATACCCAGTACATACATACTAAA
This sequence comes from Danio aesculapii, assembly GCF_903798145.1. Classification (NCBI taxonomy): domain Eukaryota; kingdom Metazoa; phylum Chordata; class Actinopteri; order Cypriniformes; family Danionidae; genus Danio; species Danio aesculapii. Next base: position 24,575,620 of record NC_079449.1, on the reverse strand, counting down.
TGATCTTTAATAACAGACTAAGCACTAGTTACGACATAAGAAAGTCAATTTTGTATGCTCTGGTATTGGACTGGGTGATATGGCAAAAATGCAAACTCGATTAATTCTTTTTCATATTAAACAATAACATTATATATTTTAATATCAGTTTTTAATGCTTCCAGATTTAAAAGAGAACCCCAACAATTACTGAAGCCCCAAAAATTAGAGGGTCCATAGCATAACCTATATTCAGTGGCCGATAATTTTGGCGGCAGAAAATTCGGTGCATCTCTAATATCAACAAACTTCTAGATTTCCATTGTTGCACATATCTGCTGTATAATTGGCTCGTAGATCAATATAGAGTCAAAAAAAAACAATTCCAGAGCTTATCATTGTTATCGACATAAATTTTATTGCGATGCGATATAATATCATTCATTGGCTGAGCCCTACTCCAGCATTAGTGTTGGATGTAATGTAGTCAGCACAGCATTGCATTTTCAGCTAAATTAAATATAAAGTTAATGTACTCCTATATAATTCTGAGCTATCTTATTTTCTGCAAAGTGCTTCGTTTACTTTACTTATTAAGCTACTGTATATGGAAATTGGTCGGTGGAGCTAAACAAGCCGTCATGTATAATCTGCTGTTGGTCTTCTGTGAAGGTGGAGTTTAGCCACATTGTTATGTATTAAATTTGGAGAGAAAAGCATCAGTATGCGCACATCTAGGTAATTCTTGAAGGGGGTGGCTCGATCAAGCCAAACTTTTGGCACACTGCCACTTTAGCTGTCAAAAGATATTTTATAATAGGACAAGGTCTTCATCAGGTCACACAGGAAATATAAGAGAACTCAAGATATAGGCTGTTTCTTAAATCTGCGTCCGATACCTACTACTCAGTAGGTAGTGCATTCGAATTTAAATGGACTACTCTGCTGTTAGAAAAGTACGCTCTATACCAGGGGTGCCCAAACTCGATCCTGGAGGGTTGGTGTCCTGCAGATTTTAGCTTCAACCCCATTTAAACACACCTGAATCAGCTAATCAAGCTCTATCTAGGTATACTAGAAACTTCCAGGTAGGTGTGTTGAAGCAAGTTAGAGCTAAACTATGCAGGACACCAGCCCTCCAGGACTGAGTCTGGCCACCCCTGCTCTATATAGTGTGAATGTGAGCAGTATGAATCGAACTCAGACGTTGAGTACTACATCCGCCATTTTGTCATGGTCACGTAACCTACCTGCATTAGTTGCATCGCTTCACTCCCATTCATGAATTCTCTTGCAGTGCATAATGGGATAGCGTACCATGCATCGAATGTGCACTTCAGAATCTTGCCGGAAGTAGTAGGTCATCCGGGTACTTTTTTTAATTTACTGATTTTGAAATTTTATAAATTTGTACATACCACTCAGCTTGCATACTATTTTAAGCGTATTATATAGTATGGAAGTATGCTATGCGGTCACAGCCATAGTCAAACTCTACACATCACACCTGCAAACAAGAATCACCCCAGTTAACCAATGAGTAAGTAAAGAAGAACAAAATACACAAGAAAAAAAAAATGAAAATGGTTGCAAATTTGTATACACACACACACACACATACAAACATACATTAACACACATACAATTGCAAAAAAAAACATTTCAAGTCAAAATCCGAATTCAAACCCCTAGGAAACAAAGTATTTAAGGTGTGAATATAAAAAATGTAATAAATTTGTACATTCCACAACCTTTATTTTAGGACTTGTGAGTTTATTACTGGGTGGCGTAGTGGGTAGCACGTTCACCTCACAGCAAGAAATTCGCTGGTTTGAGCCTCGGCTGGGTCAGTTGGCGTTTCTGTATGGAGTTTGCATGTTCTCCTCGTGTACGCATGGGTTTCCTCCGGGTGCTCCGGTTTCCCCTACAGTCCAAAGACATGTGGTACAGGTGAATTGTGTAGACTAAATTGTCCGTTGTGTATGAATGTGAATGAGTGTGTATGGATGTTTCCCAGTGATGGGTTGCGCCTGGAAGGGCATCCGCTGCGTAAAACATATGCTGGATAAGTTGACGGTTCATTTCGCTGTGGCGACCCTGGATTAATAAAGGGACTAAGCTAAAAAGAAAAATGATTGAATGAGTTTATTACACTTCAAGTACACAAGCTGTTCTTTATTTTTAAATTTAATTTAAAATTTAATTAAATTTTAAATGTTTTATTTTAGCTTGTTTGTGACTGCAATCTTAAAATGGAATAGAAGCCATGCAGTACATTCAGAGATTGCCCATTCACAATGGAAAACAGGGATTCTTTTTGCCTGTGCAGTTGAACAACAGAATATCTGTGTGTGTTTTGATGAATCTTCAGGTCAGCAGGGCTCATACAGTGGGTTATTTGTGGAACTCAGCTACTATCTGGCCTGAATCCAAAGTCATGTGAGGGTTAGACAGGCACAGGTGGTAGAAAATGATGCCAGGATATGGGTCATAGAGAAACAGGTGGGTTTTGGCCTGATTTTTAAACCAGACTCGCATACAAGTCTAATAGAATCGTTTGGCAGGTCAGCACAGCCATTTTCAGTGTTTGCACTGCTCTGCCTTGATGAGACATATGCTGGGAGATATTGTCACTTCACTTTCTGCTTGGCACAGTGTTTTATGCTGCCCGGTGAAGGGCAGCTCTAAGCCGATGATTTCCATAATGTCAAGGCTGACCTCAAATCAAGTTTTTGAACCATCTGTTTGAGGAGGGAGTTACGAAGCCGGATCCAGAGTTGAGCTTGACAACTTTTAAATTGCATTAAAGACTTGGCATGCAGTCCTGAGGCTATTACGGCTGAGGCACATCAATTTAAAACCTCTTACGCTCTCTCTCTTTTTTTGTCATATTAAGGAGATTTCCCACTCTTTCAATTCATCAGCAGTCAGCTTATTAAGTTCTGTGACCTGTAATATTTGATCCCCCTCAACCCAGGCGAACCCACCATCATTTGACCGCTGTGAGGACTTGGCAGCTCTGCTCTACCTGAATGAGTCCAGTGTCATGCATTCCCTGCGCCAGCGCTATGGAGGAAACCTCATCCACACACACGCCGGGCCCAACATGGTGATCGTCAACCCGATCAGCGCCCCCTCCATGTACTCCGAGAAGGTGAGACCCTTGCATCCAAATATGACTTTTTATGTGTTATGTAGCATCCAAAAGTGCAATCAATTGTGAAACAAACTGCCTTCTTCCATGTCCTAACCATAGACTGTAAACGATATGGACGTAGTATCTGTGACGTCACCCATAGGTTTTAGAAGCAATTGAAGCTACAAGTAGGCATGGCCAACCGTCGCCATTTTGTTCGCATGTCATTGCACCGACCAGGGATTACTAAAAAAGGCCAAAGAGGTGGAGCGTGGGCAGAGCAACATATGCCTAGCATTTTGCTTAGACCGGCTTTTCTTTGGGAGTTTTAAAAACACTGTTGTAATACATTGAGCCACTAAGCATTGTACTTAGGATGTTTTTCTACAGGAGGAAAACGCGAATTATTTCCAAACACTTCAAATACAATCTGTGTTAGTAAACGCAAGGCTATTTATGAAATCCAGGCATAACACTGTATGACAACGTTTCAGATAACTGTTCTATAGCCTACAGCTAATCAATCTGTCAGATTCTGGAGTGCATTACAGGTCTAAAGAAAACTGTAAATGATAAATTATCTTAAGTAAAACAAATACATTTATAGATATGGTATATAAGTATATAATTTCGCTCACCTGTGAAATGGAGGCAACTTGAATGGTTTGTGAGCCCAATTAAGTGCACACAGCATGCCTTTATATCTGATATGATGATTATCTGATATAGGAAATAATTCCAAAAGGCAGTTGACTGTGTAAAGCCACATAAAACAAAACAAAAATGCAATGTATATGGCGTGCTCAGCAGCTAATCAGCCGGAATCAGCTGAGGTGAAGTGACTGTGACCAGTGAGAAATGGGTGACACTCAAGTAGCCATGCCCTTAACAATGCAGACTTAATATAACTTAATAAAACGAAACGGATGAGTTCTAAAAAAAATTCACCCCCATCACAGTTGTCATGAAGGGTAATGTTAGCTATATGAACCAAAACCGTCTTTTGTACCAGGCTGTAAACATGTTTTTATCAGCTGTAAACTTGGGCAATTTAACATTGAACCTCTGGAGATCCTGGAGCCAGCCCCCAAAGGAGAGTCGATGAATTTCAGTTTCAGTTACTTCCGTATTGGCTTCACGAGGGAGAGCAGGATGTTGCCGCTTGGTCTTAATGTGACATAACGTGACGTGACGTAACGATAAGTGACTAGATTCTAGCTACAAAGAATTCGTCTGTCTACCCCAAACGCGATGCGACACTACAGAAACATTTATATACCAGCCATTCATTTATATTTATTCCATGACATGTTGAAATTCTTAATTTTGATTGGCTGGAGGGTGTGCATTATTTTCGTTGAAACACATGGGTGGTTCCAGTCAGTTTTTACACAAGACATGTCACTAGTATAGTTTTGAATGGGGAAAAGTGTAAAGGTCAATATGGCAAATGAAGCCCCGCCTACCAGTACAGGAGCCAACCATCGATTGCTATAGACTGACAATTCTCTGCGGGAGAAGCTCGGACCAGACGTGTGCTTTTACGACAGTTTGCTGGTCAACAAACGCACTGGAATCTCAGCAAATACTTACTTCACAGACATAAGAAATATATCCAATAAAGCTGTACTTTTAAGTGAACCAACTATACTCGAAAGTAAAATTTGATTGGTGATTACAAATATGTAATGTAATCGTAAGCTTGAAAAACGGTTTTAGATAATTTGATGTTTCCCCATTCAACGAAAATGCCTGAGAGGTGTTTCAAAGATGGTCACCAAGTGAAATGACTTGCCTTAAAGGGACTTTTTTTGTTTGTTTTGATCAAAGTTTGAAATAATTGCACTTGCCCAAAATATTAGTAGCATCCATGGAACTGCTGTGAGTGACAGTTCAGTGTAGTGTAACGCACATGTTCAACAGTTGCTAAACTGAAATGGCAAGGGTTATAATCTAATTTAGACTCTATTTAGTTCTATTCAAACTCATATTGGTCGCGTTTAACACTGACTAAAGCACATAATATGTACCTGAGGTGATAATTGTCATAATAGTTTAAGCTGTTGTTTTGTTGCGAAAACCGAAATTTTGCACACCACTGTGACGTATGGTTAAGACAAAAACCCATTTTAACATGAAGAAAAAAACACCATTTACCACGTGTTACTCTGCCGCGTGTAGGAATGTAATGCATTATGGGTACTGTATTTTATACAGCTGTCCGTACATTAGTTAAACGCATTGGGAAATGTGCGACTGAAATCTGCTAATGAGCTTTATTGGATTACACGCAAGATAAACTACTACCCATAAAATGCAATTACAATCCAGAGCAGAGTTTTTTTTCGGTCATCGGTCCCAATTAAGTGACTTTGCATTATGGATCAAGCTAATTATGTGCTGTGAGGAGTGTTTTGTGCATTCTAAAGCTGAAACTATGATGTATTTGACAATGTTATTGCATTTGTGCTGGAGAGGCAGTCCACGGCTGGAGAGGCAGTTCTTTTCAAATTAGCTATTGATTTCTCCTTCATTGGAAAATGAATGTTTATTGGTTTGCATTTGAGGCTTTACGGTTTTATTATTGACTTTTTTGTTGTACAGAAAAAAAAACACTGTAATACATTTAGATTATTCGATTATTAGCTTGGCCTGTAAGCTACTTGCTTTCGTTTTTCCCACAGTGATCTTCATTAAGCAAGTCTCTTGACTTGGACAAGTGGCATAAAAGATATTAATGGGTTTGTCGGTGTGCTTGAAGCTTATTTTTCTTTTGGTGGTTTCAGGTGATGCACATGTTCAAAGGCTGTCGACGGGAGGACACGGCTCCTCATATATATGCAGTGGCCCAGTCCGCCTACAGAAACCTTTTGACAACACGACAGGACCAGTCCATCGTGCTCTTGGGAAAGAGTGGCAGTGGCAAGACCACAAACTGCCAGCATTTAGTCCAGTACCTGGTGTCTATAGCAGGCAGCACTGGAAAGATCTTTACTGGTAAGGAATATGTACCCATACTAAACTCTATAGTTTCCTTTTTATTTTATTTTTATTTTATTTTAATTTTTTTTATAGATCAAATTTTATTTTATTTTATTGAATGTTATAGATGTTTATGAATCTAATTCCGAAAAGATTATATATATTTAAGCTTCTATATTAATTTGTAATATTATTTAAGTAATAATTCTTTTTTGTTTATGATATTTATTTATTTATTTATTTATTTATTTATTTATTTATTTATTTATTTATTTATTGTTATTATTATAATTATTATTATTATTATTATTATTATTATTTTGTATTATTATTATTTATTAATAATTATTTATAGTTTAAGTATTGTAAAATTATTATATTATTTTACATTTAAATTCAGTTTATTCTACACACTAAGAAATAAAGGTACAAAGCTGTCACTGGGGCAGTACCTTTTTAAAAAGTACACTTTTGTACCCTACAGGTGCACATGGGTACCTTAAAAGACAATTTTTTTACCTGTGGGGTATACTTTTTACCTGTGGGGTATACTTTAAGGCAGTGGTTTCCAACCTTTTTATCACCGCGGACCAGTCAATGCTTTACAATTTTACAGCAGACCAGGGAGGGCAGCTGAGGTTGTTCGTAGGTTCTTAGATTACCGTCAACCATTTTCACTGAGGATGACAAGCTGACAAAACATTGCTGTCACTCTGATACAATTTTTATTTTAGGAGAAAATTACAAAACACTTCAGTGTTTGGGTGTTCTGTGTATGTCTAAGAATTAGTCTACTGAAATGTTTATATTCCTTACAAAGTATGAAGCTAATTGGTCAGTTCTTGTCACTTGCACACGCTTGCGGCGTTCATTCAACTGGGTGTGTCTGGAAGGCACGAGCACGCGCAAACTGCACACCTCTATTGGAAATAATGAACTTGCGCAAAACTCATGTAAAGATGCGATATGCGAACGGCCCCTAAACGGCCGCCGTCATTTACAATCTCTGGCAGTTGATCTTCTTGCACAGATATGGTGGATTCACCTAATTTGTCGACAAATGGGTTTTGAAACCATTCCTTGGCAGTTCAAGAAACTTTCCAAAGACCTCTGTCTACTTCTTACTCATTTTGCTGCTTGTGGGTAAAAGGTTGGCGTTGAAGTGACTGAGATGTAAGCGAATGAATACGGTAATTTTTTTAAATAAAAGATAGTTCAGACTCATTCACAGACCGGTACCAGTCTGTGGCTCGGTGGTTGAGGACCACTGGTTTAAGGTACTATGAAGTGCAAAATTGTACTTTTTAGGTATAAATATGGACCTTTGAGGTACAAATGTGGACCTGATAGGTATGAAAGTCTACCTTTTAAAATTTTACCACCCAGTCGTATTATCTACCTAGTGGCACTATTTCTGAGGGTTTTCTTTCTTTCTTTCTTTCTTTCTTTCTTTCTTTCTTTCTTTCTTTCTTTCTTTCTTTCTTTCTTTCTTTCTTCTTTCTTTCTTTCTTTCTTTCTTTCTTTCTTTCTCTCTTTCTTTCTTTCTCTCTTTCTTTCTTTCTCTCTTTCTTTCTTTCTCTCTTTCTTTCTTTCTCTCTTTCTTTCTTTCTTTCTTTCTTTCTTTCTTTCTTTCTTTCTGCATTATACTCTACGAACACTAATAATGGACTAATAACCGCTAGTAGTGGACAGTATCAAATGGTCATTGTGCACTCCCTTTTTTAGTTGCACATTAGCTCACCATGTGCTTGAAAAGGCTGAACAGCTTGTGGTGAAGGGTGAATGGAAGGGTGTTCGTGCGGTCAGTGGAAATGGGCTGGTGTCACACGGAGAGAGTGAGAGAGCTGGGAAGAGGGTGACAGATGAGGGCTTTGCTAATGATGCCCACTAAAGCACTCTGATAATTAGCCATCATCAAGGCCCGTTCAGCTCCTGCGTGGTCAATAATGACCTAATGAAGACTACAGCGCTCATCAACTATACCGTTAAAGAGGCTGTGATGTTATCAGCATATGCGGGGTCTTCTCTTCTAATGCGGTCACTGTTAAGGAGTGTGTCTTTTAATTATATGTTAATGTGTGTGTGTGTGTGTGTGTGTGTGTGTGTGTGTGTGTGTGTGTGCTCTCCAGCTGAGAAATGGCAAGCGGTCTACACAATCCTAGAAGCCTTTGGAAACAGTGCCACATCCATGAACAATAATGCTAGCCGCTTCTCCCAGATAGTCTCACTGGATTTTGACCAGGCAGGACAGGTGGCATCTGCCTCCATTCAGGTTTGTGGATATATATAATAATCTATGTTTATTATAGAAATATATGTGCATTTCTCGTCTGTCTGTCTGTTTATCTATCTATCTATCTATCTATCTATCTATCTATCTATCTATCTATCTATCTATCTATCTATCTATCTATCTATCTATCTATCTATCTATCTATCTATCTATCTATCTATCTATCTATCTATCTATCTATCTATCTATCTATCTATCTATCTATCTATCTATCTATCTATCTATCTATCTATCTATCTATCTATCTATCTATCTATCTATCTATCTATCTATCGTTATATCGTTATATCGTTATATGGTTATATCTATCTATCTATCTATCTATCTATCTATCTATCTATCTATCTATCTATCTATCTATCTATCTATCTATCTATCTATCTATCTATCTATCTATCTATCTATCTATCTATCTATCTATCTATCTATCTATCTATCTATCGTTATATCGTTATATCTATCTATCTATCTATCTATCTATCTATCTATCTATCTATCTATCTATCTATCTATCTATCTATCTATCTATCTATCTATCTATCTATCGTTATATCGTTATATCGTTATATCGTTATATCGTTATATCGTTATATCGTTATATCTATCTATCTATCTATCTATCTATCTATCTATCTATCTATCTATCTATCTATCTATCTATCTATCTATCTATCTATCTATCGTTATATCGTTATATCGTTATATCGTTATATCGTTATATCGTTATATCTATCTATCTATCTATCTATCTATCTATCTATCTATCTATCTATCTATCTATCTATCTATCTATCTATCTATCTATCGTTATATCTATCGTTATGTCTATCGTTATATCCATCTATCCATCTATCCATCTATCCATCTATCCATCTATCCATCTATCTATCTATCTATCGTTCTATCTATCCATCTATCCATCTATCTATCTATCTATCGTTCTATCTATCGTTCTATCTATCGTTCTATCTTTCGTTCTGTCGTACTATCTTTAAGAATAAAAAAGTTTTGTAATGTTTTGTTAACGTCTCTAGGCAGCACTCATTAATCTCCTTCTTTTATATGTAGACTATGCTGCTGGAGAAGCTGAGGGTGGTGAAACGGCCGGAGACAGAGTCCACTTTTAATGTCTTTTACTACATGATGGCTGGAGCAGACAGCACACTCAGGTGAACTCACTCTGTCCTTTAGCAGTTTCATTATGCTCATTTATTTTGTCTGGAACTCAATGTGTATCTAATAGTGCATGCGCTGTTGAATACGTCTGTATAATAATAACTCTGTGATTTAATTGCTTTATTGTATTTCAATTTTCTTGCAGAACGGAGTTGCATTTTAACCACTTTGCAGAGAACAGTGCCTTTGGGATTGTGCCTCAATCCAAGGTTAGTAGTATTTAATAGATGAAATCTGGCAGCAGCATAGAGTAAAATTACTTACAAATGATTTAGTTTTTATTTTATTTCATTAAGCTTTCTTAAGCTCCAGATTGTTTCATGGTATGTTTTTAATTTCTTGTCATTTTATTTTCATTCATTCATTCATTCATTCATTCATTCATTCATTCATTCATTCATTCATTCATTCATTTGCATACTTATTTACTTTTTTATTTTACCACCAGCCTGTTATAATTATTTTTTATTTGTTGTTTTTGTTTTTATTTGTTTGTTTATTGTTTATATGTACAATCTTCAGTTGTCATTTCATGTAAGGTCCCATCTCAGAAATATTTTATTTTATTATTTTGTTTTATTTTTGATTTTATTTAATATAATTTTTTATTTAATCTTTTATTTTATTTTATTTATTTATTTTTTTAAATTTTATTGCATTTTTATTTTATTTAATTTTTTGTTTTATTTAAAAAATTGTAAAAAATTATTTATTTTTTTGTTTTATTTAATTAAAATTTTTTTATTTTGTTTTATTTTTATTTTATTTTATTTTTAATTTAATTAAATTTTTTGTTTTGAATTATTTTTTCTTTTATTTTATTTTTATTGAATTTTTTTTTTCTTTTCTTTTCCTTTTCTTTTCTTTTTTTTTCTTTTAGATTAAGTATTAGATTTGGTTTATTTGTTTTTATTTATGCTCCAGCCTCTGTATCATTTAGCTTTTGAGCTGCAAACTTTATTTTATCCCTTTTCAAAAAAAAAAAAAAATGTATAAATTCAAAAAATATATATATACTTTTTTTAAAGCTCCAATCCCAAAATGTTTATTTTATTTTTATTTGAATTGCAATCTAACATTGTTTTTGTGTGTGCGCGTGCACAGCCTGAGGACAAGCAAAAGGCATCTCAACAGTTCACTAAACTGCAGGCAGCTATGAAGGTGCTGGGCATCTCCTCTGATGAACAGAAAGCTCTGTGGCTCATTCTCGGTGCCATTTATCACCTTGGAGCTGCAGGGGCCACAAAAGGTAATGGAACGTTCACTAAATCAGACAGTGTTTTGCTTCATGGATTTGCTTTGACTGATGAGCATAAACCCTTAGAATAAAATGTCAACTTTTTTTAAATAACTTGCTTTGATTCTATGTCTCTCCATTTAAGCCCTTCACTGCTGTCTCTGTGCTAATTTAGCTCACAGAACCATTCGACGGCTTTCTCTTTGCACATCAGAACTGGAGAGCTTCAAAAAAAGCCCTAATGAGATAAAGCGCTCAAAACGCCTAACAAGCACAGAAACAGACTTTATTAATTAAGGCCGACTTACTGTCTGCTTACTGAGCTCAAACAGAGGAGAGACGAGTGGCTCAGGAAACAGTTTGATGTTGAGGAGTTTCGAGATGTGTGTGTTACTTTAGCTCTAATGAGAATGGATGGCTCAGTATTCACAGTCTGTGATATCACTTCCCCCTCATGCAGTCAGAGGATGATGTATTAATGAACCTTTTAATCACCAGATTTCAAACTCTTCTGTCTACATGCTGCCTCTGGGGTCCACAGTCAGGGGGAGCGCCATAGTAGCTGGAAAAAAATTGAAATAGAGATTTTCAAGGCAAAAAAAAGTAATAGGAAACATCAGGGAAATGAATAAAGAATGTACTTTTTCTTTGTTCTCAGCTGTTAAATTCTTTTTGGCTGGAAGTCCCTTGAAGAAAAGACGAGCGTCACATGTTAACTTCAGCGTTTAATCACCTTTAAAACACATATGACTTATTTTTCATATGAAAATAATATTGTATAATTAAATGATCCAAATGTTTCAAATAATATTTTTTTATGTGTTTTGCCACTTGTGATCCACTTTTTTTATTAAAACTAAAATCTTATTTAAAATGTATGATTCAGTAATAAAAACATGCTGATTGTGCAATGAAATGTGCACAATTTTACAGAGAATGACATTTTCTTGTTTGCTTATTTAGATTACACCTAAAAATAATTTGTGTTTTACTAGAGATTCTGGCAAATTCGATTGAAATGTTTACTTAATTCTAATCATTACAAAATCTCTTTAAATGATTCAATGATTGGCTGACAACATCATCACTTGGTTTCATTAAAGGATAAATTTGCTTTTTTTAAACAAATTTCTGAAATAACTCAACGGCTGTGTCTTTATCATTATGGTATAAATCAGCATTTCTGAGCAGATCTTTTAATTTATTGATTCAACATCTTCATTCATAGTTAGTGGATGAAGCAGCATTTCTGAGCAAATCTTTTGATTTATCGATTTAACATCGTCATGCGTTATTAGTGGATTAATTAGCATTTTTAAGCAATACTTTTTGATTTATCGATTTAACTTAACTGTGTGCATTATTAGAGGATGAATCAGCATTTTTGAGCAAATCTTTTTATGGATTCAACATGTAATATTAGTGGATGAATCAGCATTTTCCAGCAAATCTTTTGATTTATCGATTTAACATCATCATGCGTTATTAGTGGATGATTCACAATTTTTTATTTATTGATTTAACTGTGCATTATTAGTGGATGAATCAGCATTTTTGAGCAAATATTTTTATTGATTCAACAAGTTTTATTGGTGGATGAATCAGCAATTATGAGCAAATCTTTTTATTTGTTGATTTAACGTTTTCATGCGTTATTAGTAGATGAATCAGCAATTTTGAGCAAATATTTTATTGATTCAACATGTTTTATTGGTGGATGAATCAGCAATTTTGAGTAAATCTTTTTATTCATTGATTTAACATTTTCATGCGTTATTAGTGGATGAATCAGCATTTTTGAGCAAATCTTTTATTATTAATTGAACATTTTCGAGCGTTATTAATAGATGAAACCGCATTTTTGAGCAAATCTTTTTATTTATATATTGAACATTTTAATAGTAATGATGCTGCATATCATTAAGCATGGGTAAAAACACTTCAACACTGCTGACTCCAGATCAAACAGAGATCTGAATATTAGCTGCTTTCATGCTTGTCAAAATTTTTACAAACACAGCCGAATTGTTGCCATTTAGGAATAAGATTTTTGTGGGTGTTTGAATCATGATTGCAGCTCAAGCTGGAACCCTCGAAGTGTGTGTGGGCTTGGATTTGAGTGCTCTGTTATTTGGGATTTGTACTAGTTTGTTTGCTGATATATTGTCAGTGTATTCCTCAGCATCTGCAGAGGATTCATTCGTTCTAGTCTGATACACCTTCATATATCCGCATGCCTCCTTTGTGTCTCTCTCCGGCAAATACAGTAAAAGTCTTATGTCTGACAGCTGGTACTCTTGCTGCTTCAGTGTCCTGAGTTGATACTGAAGACTAATGCTACCCAATGCTACGTGTAATAACTGATAACTTCTTTCTTTAAGCTCCAGATCTTAACCATCAGCATACTGCACTGAATGTTTATACAGACGTCTTTGTGTGGTGTCGCTCAGTTGTACCTGCTTGTCTGTTCAGCAGGGGGCAGTGTTGTTCTGCTCATTCTGTTGCGGCTGGGGGTTTATTTACAGTACCTTGGTCTACAGTTATTATTCTTCTTAATACAGGCAAAAGACTGTACAATAGAGCTCCTAGAATAACAGTCGATATACACTAGATTTCAAAAGTTTGGGCTCAGGGAAATCTTTTTGTGAAGAAATGAATTGATGCATTAAATAGTTTGAAAGTCACAGTAGAGGCATTTATTATGACATTCAAGGATTTCCATTGAGCATTAAAGAGGGTGATTAAATAGTTGCTGATTTACTATCTCTATTAGGCCATATATAATGTGTCATTATTTATATTTTGCTAAAACCCTGTTTCTTACTGATTTATAAAATGCAAGTAAAAAAAGTCAAAATACACAAGCATCATTCATAAACTCAGCACTATTCATTTACAACTCATTTGCAGTGTCTGTGCTTTAAATTGTTTCACTGTAAGTACAGTGCTCAGCATATATAAGTACACTCCTTACAAATCTGTCTTTTATTTCAATCTTTTGTATTGGTCTTTTGTACGACAATACAAATATTGTATGAAAATACTTAAATATTGAGAGGTAAACAATAATAATGTATTGTCTATTGTTAATCCCATCCTAACCTCTCATTCATAAACTCAATTAACAAAACAACAATAAATAAATAAATACATAAATACCAAATTAAGTACATCAAATACATAAGAACATGACATCAGAATAACTGGATACAAATGGGAAAAATATGTTGAAATGTTGTATCATAATATATTGTTAGATTAATATATTGTCTTTGTTTAATACAATTTTATTTAATTGTATTTATTTCTAACTATATTCTAACACTCGTGTCATTCGGGAATGTTTAAAGTGTAGAGTAATTTATTATCTATCCATTCTTTAGATAAGATTGCAAACATTTATTGTTCATTTGATACTGAGCCTTTAATTGACATTTATAAGTGATTTATAAAGCATAAATAGTCCTCACTTTAGATTAGGTCACAAGACTGCTTAAGTTAATAAAGCATTTATTAACACACAAATTAACTAATATATGCCTGAATAATAAGATATATAAATGTTAATTTGAATAGTTTATTAATAGTTTACGAACTCATTCTGAATGATTCTAAAATGATTCGAACATTTTAAATGTGATTATAAGTCAAGAATACAGCAAGTGTAACTATTTATAAACTGCTTACTAACATCTATTAATGCAGAGTTAATATTTAAGAGATAATGAATTAACTGTTTACTAATGCTTAATAAATGATTCATAGTGTGTAGTTATTATAAAGTGGTACCATATTTTCTCAACTAATGCTAACAAAGTTTATTTGATAGTTTAACTACCATAAAGCTTTAAAACCTTTGTAAAAAAGTGACTGAAAATTAAAATAAAGAAAAACAAGATTGATTTTAGTCTATTAGTAGCCTTGAAATATTACATGTTCTGCTCTCTAGACATCATCTCTCAGAAGTGTTAACAAACACAAAAGCATGTATCAGTCGATTACTAATTGGCAACTAATTCTTCTGGAAATGTGTAATTAAAAATGCACGGAAGAGTCAATAATATGTGTGCTAACGAGTGCATTCTTGTTGTGTACAGTACTGAAGACTTGTCTGTCATGTTCTAACCTCTTCTTCTCTACTTGCATGTTGCATGCCGTTACAAAGCAGAAGCTGATGAAGGTAAAGAAAATGAATGTTATATATCAGCACAACAAGCAAACACCTCATTTGTGTACGCGTGTGTGGTTTTACGCTGTTATCATAGTTGCCAGACATTTCCATTTGCATTCCTATTGTCTTCTTTTTCTCTCTTCTTTCATTTCTCTGCTGGGCTCCTTTTTCTTTCAGAGGTTTATAACCATGTCTCAGTCTTGAAGCTTAGATAAAACTTTAGTTGAAATATGTGGGGAGCATCGTAACTTTGTTGTCTTTTAAAGCTGGAGCTCTCTGATGTTTCTCCGTGTTGTAGACTTTTCATTTCTGCAGTGCTTTTCTGTTGTTAAGACGCAAACGCAAATAAAAAAGCCTGTTCGCTCTCAGTTCTTGTTTATTTTTGGCGTTCATCTATTCCACCAGAGGCTTGTATTGTTTTCCTTCTCTCTCTCTCTCTCTCTCTCTCTCTCTCTCTCTCTCTCTCTCTCTCTCTCTCTCTCTCTCTCTCTCTCTCTCTCTCTCTCTCTCTCTCTCTCCCCTCACTTCAGTGTCACTCTTGTCATTTCTGACTCTGTGGTTTTGCTCTTCGAGGTCAGTCGGAGCAATATCTGCTGGAAACATTGGAAAAGGATTTAAAAAGCTGACATTTTCTGTGATTTCTAAACATTAAAACTCTGACAACATCAGACCCATTTTGACAGTTTTGAAGTTGAGTTATATACAGTATGCGCTTCACTGCAGTGGTTGTCAAAATACCTTTCAGAAGTTTGGGATTGGTAATGTTTTTATCTTTCAGAAAGAAGTCTTTTCATCTTTCCAAAACTTCATTTTTTATCCAAAATACAATGAAAGCAGCAATTTTGCTAAATGTTTTTGTGAATATATGTTAAAATGTATTTCATTCCTCTGATTTAAAACTGAGATGTAATTTGTCCTGTCTTCAATGTCGCATGGTTTTTCAGAAGTCTTAATATTAGGCTGATTCGCTGCTCTGTTATGATCAATTATTATTGGTGCTCAGTTATTTATATCGATTCTTACTGTTATTAGCTAAACTATTTTTGCTTCATGTTTTTGTCTGAGCTGGGATGCATTTTGCTTTTCAGAATTACTCAATAAATAGAAAGTTTAAAGTTGTATTTATTTTGCTTTATTCTAACATGTCTTTTTTGGTCACTTTTGATCAAAGCAGAGCAGCGAATCAGCACATTTCTGAAGAACCATGTGAAGTTATGAATTATAATTGATGAATGAAAGCTTTTAAATGGCTTTAATAGTCATTTTGAATGGTGATATATCACAACCTCCACAAAAACATGAAGCAACACATTTGTTTTCAACATGGATAACCCTTTAACTACCCCACCATGAAAAAAACCTTTGGCTTGCATCCTAATGTTGCTAGTTAACACAATGTGTTTTTTTTCAACACATCCCAAAATTTCTAAAATATCAGTCTCTACAAAATTTGTTTGATATGTCATTTCATGTTATAGTAAAAGTACCGAAATTAATACATATACTTTGAAAAATGTGAAATATGAAGTGTAAAAAATATTCAAAATAAGACGTTTCTGAATACTAAATCGCTAAAAGTATGTCGTAATATATATATATATATCAGATTCTCATTTAAAATGGTTTATTGTTTTTTGTAAACCAACAATGCTGTGTGTGCAAACTATTATTTAAAACAGTCATTCTTTAAATTACTTTAACAGTTATTATTTAAAACAGTAAAAACATGGTCAAACATTTGGTAGAGTGACAGTCAAAGGGATAATAATCAGGAGTGTGTTTTGAGCATCAAATCTCTATATTGATCATTATATGATTTAGACAGTATCATACACTGAAGACTGTATTAATGAAACTGAAAATTCAACTTTAAATCACAGGAATGCATTTCAGGAGATATTCCTATAGATAAGGTATAATAGTTTTAAATATTATTTCACAATTTAATAGTTTTTATTGCCGTTGGTGAGCAGAAGAGACAAAAACATGTAATGTTTTACTGATCCCAGACATTTGAACAGTAGTTTATGCTGAAGATGAACAATATGGTGCCAATTTTTAAGTTTGTTTTACAAAAATTGTAACATTTAAATAAATTATTAAATTAATATTAGTTCAACATAAATATGATACGTAAGCACATCATTAATATATTAATACTGAATATCAAATTATTAAATTATTTAGTTTTATTTAATTAATTAAAATGTTATAATTGCAATAATCTTATATTTATTGATATCATTAGCTTAAAAAATGCACATTAATATGAAAAACTGACACTAATATTTTAGATCTGTCTATGCAACCAAGTTATTTTGAAACTCATTTCGGTTTCAAGTAAATCCATTTATTTAATCTAGTCTTGGACGTATTTTCTTTTACCTTCAATAGATTTGTTCATGTTTTTGGAGGATGAGGACATGTCACACAGTCTGTCCATGGCATCTGCTTAATTTGGCAAGTCTTTACCAAGTAACAGATGGATTTGCATGGAAATACCACAGAGATGGACTGGATGACAAACTTGAATAACAAAAAAAGAAAGAAAATTGGACAAGATTCTCCTCCCTTTTTAAAGCAGCATAATCATGTAGTTAGTTTTACTTTTATTATCATTATTATTTTATTTTGACAAAAAGAAAATAGCAAGCACAACATAAATTGCCTGACACATAACAAAATTGCACATACAGGAATATACATATGCCAATAGCCATAGAGGATTGTTCTATAAGCAACACAATACGGCAGGACCAGTAGAAAGTTTAGTGAAAGCAGAATACAAATAAATATCCACACGTCCAAAAATGGCAACCTAGATTTAATTCAAACTGAAAATCACTGCTTTTTTTCCTATTCCAAACCATTTCCTAGTGTTGTCAAAAGTGCGTATTTATTATTATCAGCTATAGTGATAATCTGACAATTCATATTTGATATATCAGCAGAATTGTGAAAGACTTTTCTCAGATACTAAAAAAAACCCAGAGTCATCAGTTCTGCTTCAGTCAGTATGATGCTCACTCTGTCATCTCTGCATCTCCCAGCGGGCCGGAAGCAGTTTGCACGTCATGAATGGGCCCAGAAGGCTGCTTACCTGTTGGGTTGCACCCTAGAAGAGCTCTCGTCTGCCATCTTCAAACACCAGCCCAAAGGAACCTTACAGAGATCCACCTCATTCCGCCAGGGACCAGATGATGTTGGCACAGGAGACAATTCATGTCAGATCTTTATCTAATACAAAGGAATTGTGCCAGCAGGCTTTGCCAGTGATAAAAATTGAGAAATAATGTGAATGTTTTGTCTTGCAGCTCCAAAAATTACTGCTTTGGAGTGTCTGGAGGCCATGGCTGCTGGGCTTTACTCTGAGCTCTTTACTCTGGTCATCTCACTTGTTAACAGGTAAGGGTTGTTTTACTCTTGTTCATTTAGTATTGTACAGAGACATATGTGTCAGCAGGGTCATTTTCAACCAGTGTATTTTGTTATTACAGTCAAACAGTTTTAGCTAACATGATTTTTTTACAGTAGTGGAAAAAACAAACCTGAGCTTTAACTAATTCAAAAATATGTTTAGAACATTAATGTTAAATGCCTAAAAAGTGGTTTAAATGCCTTTGTCCTCTTTCTCTGATAGACCATTAATATCTATAGTTATTTTTAAACATTTTAAAAACATAAAAGCTACATTTTAAATCTAAAACAATACCATAAATAATCATAATAATAAATAGGTTTGTCTCTTGATTCTTGTATTGTACTGTGCTTGTACATTCGTATTGTATTATTTTGTTTAATTTTTTTTAGACAGACCAAACAAATAAAAAAAAAACAAGCAAACTTTTAATTATAAAACAATTACTTTTAATAATTTTAGCTATGCCTTGATTTTCTGTTATTTATAGAATGGCAATAAAATGTAAAGATTTTACTATAATTTTTTTGGGATTAGCCTTTAGAACTTTAGTCTAAAAAAGTAGCAAAACATAGCAAATTCATCCATTCATTCATTTTCCTTCATCTTAGTCCCTTTATGTGGGTTGCCACAGCGGAATGAACCGCCAACTTATCCAGCGGATGCCCTTACAGCTGCAACTAAGCACTGGGAAACATCAATACACACACATACACTACGGACAATTTAGCTTTATTCAATTCACCCATGCTGCATGTCTTTGGACTCTGGGGTAAACCGGAGCACTCGGAGGAAACACACGCCAACACGGGGAGAACATGCAAACTCCACACGGAAATGGCAACTAACCCAGCTGAGACTCGAACCAGCATCCTTCTTGCTTTGAGGCGACAGTGTTAACCACTGAGCCACCGTGTTGCCCACGTAGGACATTTTTAAAGCTAAATAATAAGAATAATACATAAACTAAAAAGAATGTATGCACCATGCTTTTCTGATATTTGTGATTTTAATCTTGTATTTTGAAAATACAGACATTTGTTTTGAAAAATAAAAAGGTCAAATAAAAAAGACAAAGCTTTTAAACTGTTTTTATACCACCACTGTTAATTATTTTATAAATAATTTGTAAAAAAATATTTGGTAGCACTAGTGGTGCACACTATTTTAGGATACAATGGCTTTCCCCTCTAATGACTGTAAAGAGGAGTAATGGGAATAGGCTTTTAAATTACTATTTGTGCAAGAGAAGAAGTGTATTGTTTAAGCACTCTAACCTACATTAAATATGTATCTGTTGTTTGTTTGTGCTGGTGTAGAGCACTAAAGTCGAGTCAGCATTCCCTGTGCTCTCTGCTTATTGTGGACACACCAGGATTCCAGAACCCAAAGTTAGCCAAGCGAGAGCGTGGTGCCACCTTCGAGGAGCTCTGCCACAACTATGCACAGGAGCGTCTCCAAACACTTTTCCACGAACGCACCTTTGTGCAGGAGCTGGAGCGCTACAAGGAGGTGCAGCAATCCATCGCATCATCCCACACAGTTCCTCTCTGAAGCTCAGTTCATTTAGACTGTGTTTAGAAAGAGTTAAATCACTGCTGATTTTATTACAACCTTGGTTTTCTATTGCAGCATTAACATGTTTTTTTCAAGCTGTTGTAATCAGATTTGCTTGCCTTGTTACTAGAATCAATGCTCATGTTAAGTGCATGAGCCAATCACAGAGGGTGCTGTAAGCGAATGTTCTGGAACTCCCAACAGACTTTAAGCTGGCATGAGATAAAAGTTTAATACTAAAAATAAATATTTTACTCTTTCATACAAGCATGACACACATCTTACATGAACATTTTTGAAGGTGTCATCTTTTAGGGAGGATCTTTCTGGTCCTGTATGCCAAACCTTTCCTATTTGTCCAGTGGTTAGTCCATTTACACTTTTGAAATTCCATTAGAGACCGTTAACTAGTTTTTAATGTGATAATCTATCTAAACTTTTGTGTACATCACAAAACAAACGACCTTGGGCCTATACCACAAAGCCAGATTTAGCTGGCTATCCAGTTAAGTTTCAGGTTAGTTTATACCAAACTTGGGTTTTAGGTACCATGAAGGTAGCTCTGCTTTAATTGCTATTTTTTTCCATGGCAACATATACTGCGAAGCTAATTAGCTCTGGATCAGTTATGTTCTGGTTAAGACATCACAAACTGACATTCCACCAATCAGCTGTGAGAAAACTGACACATGACCTAATAAAGACACTTCCCCAGTTTCTGCTGATCAAAATTAAAGGTCATTCAAAGATTATTTATGATTGTTTTAAAATGATTTATAATTTAATAGTGATTTATCTTAAATTCGTAATCTGTTGTATTTTAAGTTTAATCAGTATTTTCTTGTTTAATTAAACATAAATGTATAGAAAATAAGAATTGTTTGTAATTAATATGTAGATGAAGGGAAAAAAATTAAATGTAAGCTTGGCTTAGAGTCAATAGCCCTTTGATACCAGTACATATCCATAAAATTTCCAGACCGACTTTACCAATAGACTCAAAAAAATCTGTTTATAAAGGCACTAATGTTTCAGAATTTTTCCGGAAAAAGAACGTTCACACGTCCATTCCAAAATACTGGTAGATTCTAATATCATTAATGAGAAATGACCTCTAAACGGCTGTGCTTGTATTTGTAATCATAGAAGGGGTCGGGCTTTTGTTGATGGTTTCACTTTTTAATAATATGTGTTTGCTGGCTCACCGGAGCACTCCTTCATGTGCACACGCGTCAAGCAACTACAGCGGTTCATTAAACAGCGGTTTATCATCAGCATTTTATTGATATTCTTTTTAAACAGTTGGCACATAGGAAGGAACATAGAAGCATTATCTGACCAACATCTAGCAGCTAAATGTGTCTGGAAAAATATTCAAAGGCTTTTATTTTCATAATCAGGGCGGATGGGAATGCGTCTTATGTTCTGATCGTTCCACATCAGCGCGTTCTAAACGTGATTGTGCTCTTTCCAAAAACTTTCCTTCTGCGTTCACACTGAGCAGCATTCCAGCAAATTACCGGTAATGTTACAACTTCTCTTTCCAGAAAATTGGCTGTTCACACATGATCCCTTTCATGCCTCACATGAAAAGATATGTATGTGTGAAACGGGCTTATGTATTCACCTTATTCTTCACGTACGAGTGGGCACAGCCATTGGAATCTTTTTGGCTCGAGACTTCCGGTCTCATTTACTTCCATTGCTGCTTGATGTTGCAAACTGACGTTTTCTTATTATATTATTCTACTTTGTCTGTATTGTCATGAAAACACTTGCGTGTAGAGCCAGTAGTTTGACCGTTTTCTGCCGTTTATTATTCCTAGTCATTTCTCCCATAAGCAGCTGAGTCGGAAGTTGTAAAACAATCGCAAAAACGAGCGCACTTCCGCATCGAAGAATAAGGTCAATAGAGGTGTTCACAACATCAATTGCACTAATAAAGCTTCTTTTGTCCATCAGTTCTTGTCATCTTGCTGTATAAAAGCTTTTAAATTATTCATATTTTTAAAACTTTTAATCTTTCCTTGTAAATAGCACCGACTCTCTATCAAGAAGTCAATCACAGTATCTTTGCTTCAAGGCATGTGATTGGCTGTTTGCCTCTGATACCACACCTTCATCTGCACATGCTCTTGAACTCAGGATTAAAGCTTTGATAACGTTAATGGCGACTGTCAATCTGATTTAATTTTGTCAACTCAAAACTAATCATGTGATCTTGAATTTGTTCAGCCATCATATCAGTATCATTGTACAGGCCTCTATTCACCCCAAAGTAAAAAACAACAACAAGAGAAACAGGAAGAACAAAGACTTGTAGCTCTCCTGATGATACATTGAGATCTTGTTTATATGCAAGTAACTGAACATTATTTACAACATATAATGGCGATTAATTTAAACCGTCCCTTTAAGGTGTGCTCAATCAATTGTGAATTCAACCCTGTGTAAAAATCTTCAAATCTTACAGAGCTCGGCTCTACAAAAAGACCACTGTTGTAGAATCCAGTGGTGTAGTCGGGGCTATACGCACGTATACGCCGTATGCCTACTTTTTTCCACTAGCTGTTTGGGTATTACGACTTCTGAGGATCAATAATTGCGTATACCCTTGGTATACTCACTTGTTTTGCTGATTAGACTTCCCCTTTAACTGTATACCAAATTTTTTTTTTTTTTACTCTCATCCTAATTTGTTGCAATTAGTGCATTTTTGTTTAAATTTTGCGCCATTCCCCGCCCCCTGACGACCAGAAAATTGTGTGGGTTTTTCGAAGCTAACTGAATGATGTCTTGCTGAAACGTTCAGGTAAAATTATAAAACAGAATGGGCGGGTTGGGTAATAGTACACCACATTTTTTTTAGGACTTCACCACTGGTAGAATCCACTCGAACTATCATACTCTCAGCTTGCTTCTTCCCATCATCATGATGCAAGATGATTGACGAGTGATCAATGTGATTGGTAATGTTTTTTTTTTGGCCAGAGTCTAAGGCGGTCTCAAATATAATCTTAATAACACTCCATTAAGAGGTCTGAGTGGCGTTCCGTACAGCTCGCTTGCAGCACTTCTAATCAAAGGTCCTGAAATGATCAATTTTCATGCTTGAGTTGTGATTGATTCTGATTTTAAGCCTTTTTTTTGATTTCGTTATGGCTGCAAAATAATAGAACAAGAGACGAACTGATTTTTAGATCCTCTAAATAAACTGTAACCTTTAACCTGAAATCAGTATGTAATCATAGCTGACTAATACTCCCTTTATCCCTGTTTAGGAGAACATAGAGCTTGCATTAGATGACATAGAGTCCAGTACATCTCTGTCTGTAGCAGCTATAGACCAAGCCTCATCTCAAGCATTGGTAAGCAACTCTTTCATCCCGTCCTCATCTCTCCTTCTCTCCTCAGGTTTCTGTTGTGCATCCCAGGCTGTCCCCAAAGGGCCCTTATCTGGTGTTTTTTAGTTTCAGAAGTGACTTGAATCATTGAGTTTTGCCTTGTCTTCTTTAATGCTGGTGGAAATTCACAGTTTGACTGCTTGAAAGTTGTAGTTGATGACTTTTGTGTCCTTTAGTTTGTCATTCGAGTGTGAACTCAACCTCAGAGTTGTTATCTGTGGCGGCAAGTTATTAGATTGTCATATCTAACCATTCGTTGCGGGTGCATTGTGTCAGGAACGTGCCATTCCGGGATGTTAATGAGAGCAGAGAGGCTGTTTTTTTTCTCTGTATGCGTGTGAATGTATATGTGTGTGGGTGGGTATTGAGCAGTAAGCATCCTCACTCTTCCTGAGGCACAGCGTTCAGCATCTTTCCTAATGAAAGCACTTTTGATGACATTGTTTCTCTCTCAAAATGGTTCGGGACGTCTAGTCAAATCTGAAGTGTTGTGGAATCAGACATATACAAGGAGCTCTACATGTTTTGCTGGTGTATATATTTGTAGCTTTGATTTGACAATGTGAACTCTTGTTTTCTTGTATGTGGTTGTATGAAGTATTTCTGTAGTATTGTACATGAAATCAGGAACTGTTGGATTTAAAGACTCATTTGGCATAGAATGAGGCTTATTTAGTGAATAAGTGAGAGTTAGTGATGCATGAGTGAAATCCTTCTCTTCAGATGTGAGCTGCTTTACCATCAATAGAGAATAGGATAGACGATGACAATATCAATATCTTCTTCTTCTTTTTCCTCTTCTTCTCCTCCTTCCTCCTCATCCTCTTCTTCCTCTTCTTTTCTTTTTCCTCTTCTTCATCATTGTCTTCTTTTTCTTCATCCTCCTCTTCTTCTTCATTTTCTCCCTTTTCCTTTTCTTCCTCTTCCTCTTTCTCCTCTTCTTCCTCTTTTTTGTCCTCTTCTTCATCCTCTTCCTCTTCTTATCTATTATCTTCTTCTTTCTCTTCCGTTTCCTCTTCTTCCTCTTTATTATTTCTCTTCCTCTTTTTCGTCCTCCTCCTTCTTTTTCTTCCTCTCTCTTTTCTTCCTCTTCTTCTTCCTTATTTTTTTCTTCATCCTCCTCTTCCACCTCCTTTTTCTTCTTCTTCCTATTCTTCTTTTTCTTCTTCTTCCTCATCCTCTTCTTCTTCTGCTTCCTCTTCTTCTTCTTCTTCTTCTTTTTCTTCTTTTTCTTCTTCCTCATCCTCTTCTTCTTTTTCTTTCTTTATTCTTTTTTCTCTTTATCCCCTTCTTCCTCTTTGTTTTCTCTTTTTCTTCCTCTTCATCTTCTTCTTCTTCTTCATCCTCTTCTTCTTTTTCTTCTTCCTCATCCTCTTCTTCTTTTTCTTTCTTATTTCTCTTTATCCCCTTCTTCCTCTTTGTTTTCTCTTTTTTCTTCCTCTTCTTCCTCCTGCTTCTTCTTCTTTGTCTTTTTCTCCCTTTTGCTTTTTTTCCTCTCCTTTTTTCTTCTTCTCCTTCTTCCTCATTTTCCTCTTCTTCCTTTCTTCTTTTTCTTTCTCTTCTTCTTCCTACTCTTCCTCCTTTTCTTCTTCCTCTTCATCATTTTCCTCTTCATCCTTTTTTCTTTTCCCTCTTCCTCTTCATCCTTTTTTCTTTTCCCTCTTCCTCTTCTTCCTCTTCTTTCTCTTCCTCTTCTTCTTCTTTCCCCCTCCTGCTTCTTCTTCTTCCTTCTCTTCTTCCTTTTTTTCTTCTTCTTCTTTTCTTCTTCTTCCTCATCTTCCTCTTCTTTTTCTTCCTCATCTTCATCTTCTTTTCTTTTCCTCTTCTTCTTCTTCTTCTTATTTTTCTCCTCTTTCTTTTCCTCTCTTTCCTCTTCTTTTCTTCATTTTCTTTTCTTTTTCCTCTTCCTCTTCTTATTTTCCTCCTCTTCCCCTTCTTCTTTTTTCTCTCTCTTCTTCCTCTTCTTCTTTTTCTTCCTCATCCTCTGCCTTCTCTTTTCTTTCTCTTTTCCTCTTCTTCTTCTTTTTCTTATTATTTTCTTCTTCTTCCTCCTTCTTCTTCTTTTTCTTTCTCATCTTCTTCTTCCTCTTCTTCATCTTCTTTATCTTTCTCTTCTTCTTCCTCCTTTTCCTCCTCCTTCTTCTTCTTCCTCCTCTTCGTCCTCCTGCTCCTCCTTCTTCTTCTTCTTCTTCCTCATCCTCTTCTTCTTCTTTCTCTTCTTCTACCTCCTCTTCCTCTTCTTCCTCTTCTTCATTTTCCTTTTCTTTTCTTTGCCTCTTCCTCTTCTTTCTCTTCCTCTTCTTCTTCTTTCCCCCTCCTGCTTCTTCTTCTTCCTTCTCTTCTTCCTTTTTTTCTTCTTCTTCTTTTCTTCTTCTTCCTCATCTTCCTCTTCTTTTTCTTCCTCATCTTCATCTTCTTTTCTTTTACTCTTCTTCTTCTTCTTCTTATTTTTCTCCTCTTTCTTTTCCTCTCTTTCCTCTTCTTTTCTTCATTTTCTTTTCTTTTTCCTCTTCTTATTTTTCCTCCTCTTCCCCTTCTTCTTTTTTCTCTCTCTTCCTCCTCTTCTTTTTCCTATTATTTTTCCCTTTCTTCTTCTTCTTCCCCTTCTTCTTCTTCTTCTTGCTCCTCATCCTCTTTCTTTTCCTTTCTTTTCTTTTTAATATTATTATTATTAATGATTTAAAGTTTGGCAGCTGCTGATATTTTTATGTAAAATCCTTTATTTTAGAATAGAATTGTTTAAAAGTAAAACATTTGAACTGGTCAAAACGTATATTTAAATATTTAAAAGTATACTTTTCTCAGTGCCGGCAGCAATATGCTAATCACACACTACACAGTACATTTAATTTAGTCATTTTGAAGGAATTACAGCAACCAATTACCATTAATATCTCAAGTAACCATCTTTTTCCTAAAGATTGATTTAATAGATTGAATAAATAGATTTAAACAGGAATGCCTCGCTACAATATTTGATGGGGTCAGTGATGCATGACTGACTGCGAAGATTGCTCTAATTGACATGTACAGTAATATTCACCTTAGATGTTGCGTTTTGTTCCCTGTGGTCACAATCACTCATTACAATTACAAAACCTGTGCTGTCATCATTTTTCTAGTATTTCCTTGCTCCTAACATCTGATGCAGTTTTAATTGAAATCCACAAATTTAATTCAATTAAAAATGAAGCAATTGAACAAGCCCGAAGAGTTAATTAGCTGGCCTCCGCCTATATAGTATTGAGGCAAACTGACGAGCATCATCAGTGTGAAAAGTAATATTTAAAGACATATTCAGAGTATTCATAAGCCTACGTAATTGCTGTAAGTTCTTTTTGCGCACCGGTCTCATCTCCAGTTATTCAGCAGCCTGCAAAGTGTCAGTGCGGTAATGCAGAACAAGGGAGAAGCCATTACTGGCATTAATTGCTTAAGTAGACAGGCAGAGTGTAAGGTTTAAAAATGCCTGCCTGACTGCCCCGCAGCTCTTACTTAATACAGGCCTTTAATGAGGAGCCCAAGACTAATAGCTCATCTTTTTTCCCCCTCTCGTTTTCTCCTCCTCTCTCTTATTCTATAAAGGATAGTAATTGCTTTCATGTAATGACTAATGTTGTGTTTGAGGTCATTATCGAAATATGAAATGAAAAGTAAATTAAACAATGCACAGCCTTGATGAATGAAAGGGGCTTGAATTGCGAGTAAACAAAGTTCTTGAGAGAGATTGAGCTTGTTATAGTCACAAAGCAGCATGCGCGGTAGTCGCGTTGATGAATCATTTGAAGAAGAAGCTCGAAAAATGTGCCACATCTTTGCTAAGAGTGATGAGAGGAATGAGGTAGTGTTTGCATAAGGTTTTTAGAGGTGCTTTTAAATGTGTTAAAGTTGTTTTTGTACTGTGTGTGTGCTTGAACGTGGAGTTTCTTTTCAATTTGAATGGTTCTAGCATTTTATTTCCTCAAACCAAATTTACTTTTCAGTTGTTGTCAATGGATGAGCCATGATTTTTTTTAATGCTCTGAGCTGAGCATTTTTGGAAAAGTGAAGGCCATTTCAGCTGCGCAAAAAAGCTTAATTTGGTGTTTTTGAGTGCGATGCTAATGGTCTAATCTGATTTAATGATTTATGCTAAGCTAAGCTAATGGTTTCTGCCAGTCCCAGAGATCCACTGAATGGATTTAATAACTCAAAGTTAAATTGGTTTTAAATTTAGCCTATTAAAAGTGAAGTGTTTCTTTTAATGTAAGTTCTGAAGCACAAAATATGAACCACTTAAACCAAATCACTGTACATATTAACCAGGCAACTGTATTTTTCTAATTATTTAGCCAAATTATTTATCTATAATGTACTTAAAAGAATATTATGTGATAAATATCAGTTCTGCATAAAGTCCAGTTTTGATGTTGTGCAGTGAAGACATTCTAATATCACCAACAGTGTCCAAATGTGGTTAACCAAGGTCTATGCTGTCTTTACCAGTGCCGAGTTTGTGTACATGACCTACTGATTCACAACTATAAGGACTAGGGAACTGATACATACATTTTTATAAATAAAAATCTTTAAATAATGTCATAATATCAGTATAAATAGATACAATATTGGGTAATATTTATATGTAAACTATCTGAATAGCAATTCAGTTGACCATTTCATTTTAAAACATTTCTTTCTGGCTATTATGTTAAATGTCAGACTTTACAGGTCGACTCTGAGTAAAAATGTCATCGTGGCCATAAATGTGGGGGCCCGTCCGGGATAAGTAGGGTCCGTTTTCTGCTCCCTAGTCTTTACAGACCACAGTTTACAGTTCAAGACAAACTAGCAGTGTCTGAAATCATATTTCATTTCAAGTTTTTTCGTTGAACATATTTTTCCCATTAAGGATATTTTATTTTAAGAAACATTTAAACATTTTGGGACAGTAGGGAAAAATAATTGAAACAAATAATGAGCTTCTGCGATCATTAGTTTCAAAAGCTCAGATTTCTTTACAGCTTGAAAAGGCATGATGTCTTTGGATATAAAGAATTACCACCACACTATTCATGTCCATATTAAGCTTTTAAGCAATTTGTTTATCAAATCTTTGCTGAATCATGGGCTCATGGGCTAACAAGTGGCTTTTTTGATGTGGATGTAGATGCTGCTGGAGATACTATTGCCCTAAAAAAGAAAAATAGAGACTGACATACTATTTTTAAACTAAATCTGGTATTACGGTTACTTAATTAATATTTCTGTACTCTTGTGTGTGTTTTGGTATTACAGGGGTGCCCAAACTCGGTCCTGGAGGGCCGGTGTCCTGCAGATTTTAGCTCCAACTTGCCTCAACACACCTGCACAGATGTTTCTAGAAAGCCTAGTAAGAGCTTGATTAGCTAGCCCAGGTGTGTCTGATTGGGGTTGGAACTAAACTTTGCAGGACACCGGCCCTCCAGGACTGAATTTGGGCACCCCTAGGTTATATACTGGTTATATACTGAATTAAACAAAAGCAAGACAATTACATAATTTAATTTATCATGATTGAAGATACAAATACTACTGTTAACATTTGAAACTAGCTTCACAACCATTAAACAAACAAAATTCAAACAAATTTGAATAGTTTAAATTAAAGTTGGACATACTGCATCTGCTGTGTTGTCATTATGACATGACTTACCTGAATTCCTTACTCGCTTCCATTAAGTACCATGAATTCAGACATACCACTCTTCTCAGACACGTCTTTTCACACACTGCATATTCAATTTCAGAGGTAGCCTAAGTGCCCTTATATGTCCTTGCGGTTCAGGTACGGACTCTAGCCAGGACGGATGAGGCGAGGGGCCTGCTGTGGCTGATGGAGGAAGAAGCTCTTCAGCCTGGGGGCTCAGAGGAAACTCTGCTAGAAAGACTCTTCAGTTATTACAGCCCTGCGGACGGAGAGAGCAAAGGTCAACACACATGCCACAGGCTCACACACACACACAAGTCATTGCATATAGATGTTCATGTATGCAGAGTTCATGCACCCTCATGTGCTCAATGTTTCCCACAGGCCCCGCCTTGCTGCTGAAGAGTGACAAGCCACATCACTTCCTGTTGGGTCACAGCCATGGCACTGACTGGGTGGAGTATGATGCTGGGGGCTGGTTGAGCCATGCCAAACAAAACCCTGCCTCTCAGAATGCTGCCATTTTACTGCAAGACTCTCAGAAGTAAGTAGTATTTGCTTGATGACATTAACCATCTTCTCAAATTTGTTGGTAGAATTATTTATAGATCAGTAGAAATATTTTATGGCCTGTACTGGTTTTCTTTTGGATTGGGGTTTGAAGACCATGTAAAAATGTGGGTGCCAATTGCAGTTTGGGGGGCTAATTAACGCTTGATCCAGCATCAGTCCCTTAATAGTGAGAAGTAGTTTTCTCTGATCTGTATCTTAAATAATAATATTAATAACTAAAATAGTACATAATTTAAAAAAAATTGACCACCCCTGTAGACCTTTTTCTTAGAATGCAAAACTACCCATTAAGCTTTGGGTGAATGCGTAAGGAGGACGCTAAGAACTTCCGGTCAGCAGCTTGATATAAACGGTCATATTCAGATAAACAGTCAAATGTATAAACAGTATAAACAGTCACATTCAAATAGTGTATAAACAGTCACATTCAAATAGTGTATAAACAGTCACATTCAAATAGTGTATAAACAGTCACATTCAGACTGTTCAGCTTTGAAATCTATTTTACTTGCTTTTAACATCTTTGAACTAATACTGCTGTCAATCAGCACCACCTCCTGGACTGATTATTTAAATAATGCGATCTAATAGGAATGAAAAACAACATTTTGTGAGTCATTTATCATTACCTTCAGGAGCCTCGACATCGCTAAAATGATCATTTTCTCTTTTTTTTAAATATATAACCAACTCAAACAAATGTAATTCACCAAAAATGTTTTGACACACACACACACACACACATATACACGTGTTTGACCCACACTTTAAAAATAAAATGGCATTTTGAAATGCCACAAAAACACATACTATGGTAAATATTACACAATACGAACTAAATGAAACATAAACAGCTTCCGATTAGAATCAACATGCAAATCAGCCAGCAGAGTATCAGTAACAAAACGCTTAGTTTTTTTATAGTTTGGCCTAACGTAATTTGAAATAAATAATCAGAGGTAACTCTAGGTCAGAAAACACTAAATATACCTCAGCACACTGAAAACGTATATACGTTTTATTAATAAATTAGATTTAATAAATTTATTTAATAAATTTAAATAAATACATATATTTAATAATAATAATAATTCTTTGCATTTATATAGCGCTTTTCTGGACACTCAAAGCGCTTTACACATTGGGGGGATCTCCTCATCCATCACCAGTTTGCAGCATCCACCTGGATGACGCGATGGTAGCCATATTGCACGAGACACACACCAGCTAATTGGTGGAGAGGAGACAGAGTGATGAAGTCAAATATGAAATGGGGATGGTTTGGGGGGCCATGATGGACAGAGGCCAGTGGGCAAATTTGGCCAGGGTGTCAGGGTTAAACCATAACTTTTTCATTTTGATTGATTTTTAACAATCACAAAGAGTTAGGACCTCGGTTTAACTTCCCATCCGAAAGACGCTGCTCACTGACAGTACAGTGTTTCCTTCAATTTACTGGGGCGTTAGGATCCACACAGACCTCAGGTTGAGCACCCCCTGCTGGCCTCACTAACTCTACTTCCGGCAGCAACCTAGCTTTCCCATGTGGTCATCCAGGTACTGACCAGGAGCAGCCCTGCTTAGCTTCAATGAGCGAGCATGTGAGAGTTGCAGAGAGCTAGCTGCCGGCTTAATTAACTGAATCATGTATTACACAACCTAACATTACAGAAAAAGTTGACCTCCTATTGTCAATGTATAATTCGCACCCTGGTCTCACGGCCAAACTAGTTGAGAACAACTGCTAGAAGATAAAGGTTAACAGCTGATCTGTATATGCATATTCTGTAAGTACAGTATTCTGATACACTATTATATAACATCATATAATATTATTATATCCTATGATTTTTCCAGAATTTCATCCTAGATCAACTAAGCAGTTTCATATTCCCCCAAATATCAACAACTGTACTTCCTAAATAAAACTTTTTGCTCTCTCCCTGAGCACAAGCAATGTTTTTATTGTCTTAAAGTTTATTAAAGTATTAAATAAAGTTCCATACTTTTTCAAACAAACCATTAATTTCAAATGTCAACCTTTAAACAATAAAAATAGTTTACATCCTGTACTGTACTTTCACTGTTTGCTGGGAAAAACAACAACAACTGCTGAGGTGCAATTATGTGAAATGGCAATGCTTTTTGCTAATTTCGAAATGTGTTTTAAATGTGGAGGCGTTAAAGGATCCGGTTAATGCTGCTCATGACTTTGTCTGTGCAGGAAGAACATCAGCAGCTTGTTTATGGGGCGTTCAGGAGGAGCCACAGTTTTGTCCGGCTCTATCGCGGGGCTGGAGGGTGGGTCACAGCTGGCTCTGCGCAGGGCCACAAGCATGAGGAAGACCTTCACCACCGGTGTGGCTGCTGTTAAGAAGAAGTCCCTCTGCATACAGATTAAACTGCAAGTGGTGAGTACTTCAGATGTGAAAACTACTTCCATACGCCAGTGCATTTAATACAGCTTGACTGAGTGCATCGAAATGGAAACTTTATTTCAAACCTTCGTGACTGGAACAGAATATAGGGATCTCAAGAGGCCATAGAGATAAAACTTATTATAATCAAGGGACCACCATCACAATATGACAACAAATTTGTAAATGAACTAACCTTAATCTACAAGTGACAATGTTTGTGGTTCAATGTGAACATGGCGGTAATATCTTAGAGCAGGGTGGCTGATATAAAGCTAATATGATGTCACATTATTTAAAGATGAGTAACATATGCTCCAATTTGTGCAATTTACATAATATACGCTAACTTAGATATACATTATTTAAAAAAATCAAGAACTTAATTTAAAAAGACCTGTAAGATTTATGAAGATTTATTTAATCAATACGTTTTTAAATATATGATTTAAAAAAGAAGTAACTTACTGCAATGCTAATATAGTGTTTTCTACAAATAAAGTAATCAAGAGAATAAGAAAGGAGTAAATAGACTGAACTAATAAAACATTAGCAAACAATACATTTCATTGTGTATCATTTTGTCTAATCATTTATTTTAAAGATAGTAAACTAATAAAAACAGAAGGTGCATCCCAAATCACATACTTATACACTATTCTGAGCCATTTTGTAGTATAAATAGTGTAGGTAGTGCATTCACACTGAAAGCTCTAAAAAGAGTAAGTTCACACTTGATTACCCAGATGATGCTCTTTTTCAGCTGTTGAAATAACTGTTGAATGATGGACACTTCACACAATCAACGGCTGCTGCTTTGCTCATGTAGTGGAAGGGGCGGAGTTTTTGCGCACTGATGTTGGATTATTTATTTTGGATCGTGAAAGCAAATTTGTCCTACGAGAGTGAATGCGGTTATACTCATGGCAGGTATTCTTTGGTAGTTTGGTCATTTATTTCTCTAATTTGGCAAACGTCAACAGGAAAACGGCTTTGTAAAAAAAAAATTAGTGTTCCATTTTGGACAACACTACATGCATATGCTATGCTGTTAAGTGTGTAAGTGCATAAGTGCATAGTGTATAGTGTGCCTTTTGGGACGCAACTAGAGAATTAAAGCTTCTCTTTGTCTGCTGTCAATCATTTTAATTCTAAGCACTGTCAAAATAAAAGTCCTGTTTTCACTTATCGGCCAAACATTTTAGGAGCAGTGATTCCAGAAATATTTTTCCTTTTTTTTCTCTCATTCAAATAATACAAAAAGACAAAACCACATGGCTGTTTTTTTAATTACATCAACCAACCCATAAAGCATCACACAATCCATTTAAAAGTGCATAAATATAAAGCTTATAAGTAGGGCCAGACGGAATCTGCAGACGTTTTTTGCTATTTCTGCGGAGAATTTTGTTAAAAATCTGTGGATTTCTGCAGAATTATTTTGGGAGTATCATAACTAAAACCTTAATATGTAAAATAAAAAATAATATCTTTTTAACTGTTATTTAATTTAATGTTTAAAATGCAAATCTAATTAGATTAACTTTATCTGGTAAACAAGCAAGTCTCTCATTTAATATATCTACTAAAAGACAGAAAATATTACTGTACAAACTGCATTGTACATAAATAAGATGATCATTTTCATATTAGTCAATAATATTACTGTATTTAATTTAAAAACTGAATAAATATAGATTTACACACATTTACTCAAGTAAATAAACAGAATTAATCATGAGCTGAAAATCTGCAGAATTCTGCGCGCACAGATTCACTGAAAAAAATTATTCAAAGATGATTCCTTGGATTTACTCAATTTTTTACGTTAAGTGGTTGTAAACAATTTATTTGGGCTGAATTAAAACAAACAAATTAAGTTGAACATTGCTCAATTTAATTTGTTTGTTTAAATTCAACACAAATAAATTGTTTGCAACAGTTTTGCATGCAACACTTTTTTCAGTGTTCCGTGTGGGCCTAGTTATAAATTATTAAGTTCTAAAGCTATAAGTTGCTGCTTGTATGCACCGAAACTATTCCCCCCCCCCTTTTTTTTTTTTTTGCAAAGTATGCAGTCATATACAAATATTGAAATATTTTGATTGTGTGGGGGCTCGTGACTGTTCGTGACTCTGATCAGTAACATTTTTAATTAATCCAAACAGATGGGCTCAACAAAACCTTGTACAACTGAACCTCTGAGATCATAGCAGGTCTTTCGTTAAACATGTATTGAATCCAAATGACTGTTGTGTGTTTTCTCATAGGATGCATTAATGGATACAGTAAGGCGGTCCAGGGTGCACTTTGTCCATTGTCTGCTGCCTAAAGCGGAAACTCTGAGTGCGGATTTGAAGGTGCCTGGAGGAGAGAGCTGTGACACTGGCCTCATGCAGCTGGATGTGTGTTTGCTCCGAGCGCAGCTCCGAGGCTCCAAACTGCTCGACGCCCTCCGCATCTACCGTCAAGGTCAGGATTTAAAAATGCACAAGATTAAAAAACACAAGATAAAGACAGTGAATGACCCTCGTTATTGATCTGTGACCTTTATTTTGAAGAAAATCTATGAAGAGAGGAAAAGATTTGAAAGTTCAGGTTTTTTTCCATGCAGGTTTGACTTTTCTGAGTATCGCATTTTTCTCCCAGGGTTTGTTGACCTTTGATGTTTTGTATGGGTTATGTGGCCACATGAAATGGGATTTTTTATTTGTAATTTGAGGCATTCGTGGGTTTGTTTTGTCAAGTGGTCTTTGAAAATATTGCAGTGGAGTGGTGTAACAGATTATGCATTTTTTCATGAATTTAATAACACTTTTATTGAATGGTGGGCTGCACAATATATCATTTGAGCATCAATTTCGCAATGTGTGCGTCGCAATAGTCACATCGCAAGATAGGCAATGCTGAGTTGAAATTATAGTTGACCAGAAACTACAGGTCAAAACACATAAGATTTGTGGAGACACTGCGGAATTGAACCACAATAATGAATAAAAGTTTATCAAAAGCATTTGTTTTTAAGGCCTGTGACTATGTGAGCATTTTAAGAGTTTAAATCATTTTAGTAGCACATAAAGAAGTTTAATAAAGATTAATTTAATTGAATTATTTATGATCAAGACTATGCAATGTTATTGTACATTTGATTATTGCATTTCTGTAACTAAATACTGTTAATCTCCAGAAAACCATGCAGCACTGATCATTTCACTCTAATATTTGCTCCATTGTGTTTAAGTATGACTGTACTTTGTTTATTATTTATATATAATAAATTACATTATATATTTACATTTTACTTCCCTACAAAACCATCACAATCAATATAAAGTAATGAACTGGGAAATAGAGCTATTTAAGTCATCTGGTTATATCGCAATATATATCGCAGATAAAAAAAATACTGCAATGTCAAATTTGTCTAATATCATGCTGCCCTATGGTGTATGATTGAGTGGTTTTGACAAATATACAATATATATTTTATATTCTATTGAAAATATCCTAATTTGCTAATCATTTTTAAACAAATAATAAATCAATTTTAAATCATTATTAAAGGTTTATATGTATTTTTAAAGTATTAATGAGCTTGAATAAACCAGATAGTTAGACCTACACTGTAAAAATGTTTCACACTAAAGTAGTTTCACACTATTTATTCATGTTGTCCCAACACAAGATGATTAAGTTGACTTAATTATTTTTTACAAATTTAAGTGGATTAGACATAAAACAATTAAGCTTTCCCCCAAAAAAACTCAAGAACTGTGTTGTTTCAGCTCATTTTACATAAGTAGTTTGAACAAGCAATAAAATGTAGCTTAATTAAACTAATTTAAAACATTACATTTAACTAAATGATGATCTTTTCATATTTTTTTGATTCATGTCTTTTCATTTATTTTCTTTTTGAATTATGTGACCAGATTCATCAGTGTTTTTGTTAGAAGTAAAAATCCAAAAATTTCTGAGATATTCATGTACTTACAGTAGTTTGTAGAGTGATCTTTAAAAAAAACAATGCACTGAAATCTGTAAAATCTTACCAAAAAAAAAAAAGTTTAGTCATATTTCAGCTCAAAGCCCTGAGTAAGCAGAACTGTGTCCAGATAAGCGACTGACCGATGCCCTCATCACTGCTCTCTCTGCTGAACCTCCACAGACCCTGTAGTTTTTCATACTCACACACACGTCCTTCTCCTCAAACAATCCTGACATTTGCCTCTTCCCAATCCTCAAGGTTATCCCGATCATTTGGTGTTTTCGGAATTTCGCCGCCGCTTTGATGTGCTGACTCCTCACCTGACGAAGAAACACGGACGCAACTACATCGTAACTGATGAGAAACGGGTGAGTGTGTGTTTAGTTTGGCTCCTCCTTCGCGAGCTGCTCTTCCGTGTAATTGATTATGACAGTGCTCAGGGCAGAGAGCTGTGTTGTTGATTAATGGGCTGTAGTACACATCTTTTTCCCCTTAATCTCGCCTCGGCTCTGGTGACAGGGCAATAAAGGCTTTAATCAGGGCCCAGAGTGACGACTCTATCAGCTGCATCCTGTCCTGTCACTGACCCCGCTTCTGTTAGTGAGTCTACAAACAGACATAACGTTTTAAAGCAAACTTCTAGTGTGGATAAATGGATGTTGGTGTCTATATATATATATATATATATATATATATATATATATATATATATATATATATATATATATATATATATATATATGTTCATTTTAAACATGTAAACAATGCATCAGTATATAGTATTAGTATATATTATTTATGATGATCTTTATTTTTCAAAACAATTTGATTTAAAGTTGGGGTCTTAAATTCAAATTGGAGGACGGCCATATCAGTGACTAACAATTCATAGGAGGGCCGTTTTAACATTCAAGCACAAGAAAAAAAGTGGAAACCTGATGTAATTAATGCACTAAGACATTCTTCCTCAGAGTATCAAAGCTTCTTCTTTTTGTTTCTTGTTGTACATATTGAAGGGGTAGTTTAAATTGCTATAAAAATACTACAATTTAATAATAGACATAATGATAATAATAATAATTATGTCCCAATCAAGTGTTGCTTAACCAAAAGATTAACAGATAACATAAGACAGCAGAAAAGAGTTTGGGTAACTTTGTTGACTTTACTGGCAATTGTTCTTCTCAATATCTTTCTTTTTTTGTAAAAATTCAACAAAGAGGGGAAAAGTAGGTATATATACTGTGTTAATATAATATAATATAATATAATATAATATAATATAATATAATATAATATAATATAATATAATATAATATAATATAATATAATATAATATAATGTTCACATTTTCTTTTACATGTTCAATTTAGCCAGCAGTAAAATGTTACTAATGCACATTTTTATACAATTCTTAATATTCATATTAGGAAAATCTAATTAATGAGACCTTTTGAATAGAATATTTGCTAAATTTGTACAACAAAATACAGGTGGTATAAAACTGATTATAATCAAATGACCCTTGAATATTTACAAAAATTTACGGACATATATTTCAATGTTTAAATCAGCCCCAGAAATCTGCATGTGCGTTACTCTTGACCACACGCTGAGAGAAACCAAAAGTAACCCAAATATATAGTACAGCACTTTAAGTGTCCAGTAGGTGGGGGTCAAAACCACAAGTAGCTATATGCGACTGCACAACAATGATAATGATTCAAAAATATATGTTTTGGGGGAGGCGAATCTCGTTATAATTTTGACATCAGTTGCGGGGAGGAGGGGGGTCGGCAGTTTGAGACGCCTGATTTAAAGGCTTGTGGCTAAATGCATACTAGTTTCTAAAAAATATCCATTGAAATATATTAAATTGTATTTTCACAATTTAGTTAATATTGTTTTTTTATAAGAGTGTGTGTGTGTGTGTGTGTGCGTGTGTGTGTGTGTGTGTGTGTGTGTGTGTGTGTGTGTTTGTCTTTGTGTGATTATTTCCATAATTTAGTGATACATTTTATTAATCATGCACTAATTTAAATTATACCCAAGAGAAAATTTAAAGCGATTATTTAAAACTAAAGCGTAAAACTGAAATAATAATAAAAATAAGTGGGACCCCAGGAGGAAAATAATATTACTTTTTTTTTGTTCAATTAAAATTTTCCTCAAATTCTCAGTCTATTAGACTTGCTGTTCTAAAATACAAAAAAAAAGTATGTGTCTAAACTCTTGACTTGTACTGTTTGTTTATTATCTGTTGATACAGTACCACAAATAATATAATTCCATATATTTCTATAGGCAAACATATCACAGACTCAAACACAGGAGAAGGATCTTTGTTTGCTCTTTACCTGTCTTTTTGAGGTCTCACTTTAGTAAGCAAACACAAGCAGATTCCCCATTAGACCTGCAATCTATTCTGGAGCTGCTCAGTCTGAGGCCTGGCCTTTCAGTCGTCTTCTGCCACTGAACCTGTTCACCGGTCGGCCCCTGTGCCCCTGCGGAGAACACTCAATACCTCTCTGTGCTTTTAGCTCAAACTCCAGCCATTAGTCATCAGGCCGCTGAGTTTTTTTTTTAAATCCCCTGCCATGTTGTTATTTGCCTGACATCCTGTCAGGAAGAAAGCACTCATGGGTGAGTGGAAGAGAGAGGTCAGACATTAAGACAGTTGTTTGTGACCCACTTTCCCCAAGGTGTGCTGGCTTTTTGGACAGAAAGAGCACCCTACATGTATAGTCAGCACATTGTCCTTCTTCTGACCTGCTAGGGTGATCTTTATGTCTGTCTCAGTGTTTTATATGTTTTTGTCTGTCTCTCTGTGTGTTTCAGGCCGTCGAAGAGCTGCTGGAGTCTCTTGAGCTGGAAAAAAGCAGCTATCATATGGGATTGAGTAGGGTAAGTGAGAACTTAAACTGTGTGCACCTACGAAACTAAATATTAAAAATTATAATGTAGCTGGTGGATGTAGACCGAGAAATGGCTCATTACCTGTATTATGTATGCTATTCACTCTGCCAACTGAATTTTTACATAATATATGTCTGACATCAAATATTTCAAAAAGCCAAGTAGTACTTCAGAAATACTTTGTAAAATAGTCAAGATTGAAATAATGGAAATGTCAGTGCACATTCTGTGTTCAGTTATAGCTTTTTTTTCTTCACGTGTAGTTAGTACATGAATGCAATGGTGAACTGTTGAACCATTTTTTACTCCTTGTGATGGGACCAGACAGGAAAATGGAAGGAAAAATCATCTAAAACACTAATTTGATTTATATACATACATACACACACACACACACGCACACACACGCACACACACGCACACACACACACACACACACACACACACACACACACACTCTGTGGTCACATATATGCGATATATATGAATCCATATATACAAATTTACTGGCCACTGGATTAGGTACACCTGTCCAACTGCTTGTTAATGCAAATTTCTAATCAGCTAATAACATGGCAGCAACTTAATGCATTTAGGCCTGTAGACATGGCCAAAACGGTCTGCTGCATTTCAAATCGAGCATCCGAATGGGGAAGAAGGTGATTTAAGTGACTTTGAACGTGACATGGATGTTAGTGTCAGATGGGCGGGTCTGAGAATTTCAGAAACTGCTGATCTACTGGGATTTTCACGCACAACCGTCTCTAGGGTTTACAGAGAATTGTCCAAAAAAGAGAAAAAAAAGTGAGCGGCAGTTCTGTGGGTTCAAATGCCTTGTTGATGCCAAAGGTCACGTCGAATGGAGGCGGATAGGCTACAGCAGCAGAGGACCACACCAGGTGCCACTCCTATCAGCTAAGAACAGGAAACAGAGGCTACAATTCGCACAGGCTCACCAAAATTGGATAGTAGAAGATTGGAAAAATGTTGACTGGTCTGATGAGTCTCGATTTCTGCTGCGACATTCAAATGGTAGGGTCAATATTTGGTATCAACTAAATGAAATCATGGATCCATCCTGCCTTGTATCAACGGTTCAGGCTGCTGGTGTGATGATGTGGGGGGTATTTCCTTGGCGCATTTTGGGCCCATTAGTACCAATTTAGCATCCTGTCAACACCACAGCCTACCTGAGCATTGTTGCTGACCAGGTCCATCCTTTTATGATCACAGTGTACCAATCTTCTGATGGCTACTTCCAGCAAGATAATGCGCCATGTCATAAAGCATGAATCATCTCAGACTGGTTTCTTGAACATGCAATGAGTTCACTGTACTCAAATGGCCTTTACAGTCACTAAACCTCAATCCAATAGAGCACCTTTGGGATGTGGTGGAATGGGAGATTCGCATCATGGATGTGCAGCCGACAAATCTGCAGCAACTGTGTGATGCTGTCATGTCAGTATGGAGCAAAATCTCTGAGAAATATTTCCAGTACCTTGTTGAATCTATGCCACGAAGGATTAAGACAGTTCTGAAGGCAAAAGCACGTCCAACCAAGTACTAGAAGGGTGTACCTAATAAAGTGGCCGGTGAGTGTATATAAATGTGTGTTTATATAATTATAAATAACTTTTTAAATATAAAAAAATTACATTTCTGAGCATGAATGGACTAAAGAA
This sequence comes from Danio aesculapii, assembly GCF_903798145.1. Taxonomy (NCBI): domain Eukaryota; kingdom Metazoa; phylum Chordata; class Actinopteri; order Cypriniformes; family Danionidae; genus Danio; species Danio aesculapii. The sequence goes on along the minus strand of NC_079449.1, from coordinate 24,535,020 downwards.
TAAAGGAATACCTAATATATAAAATAGTTTACATTTTAAATAAACATTTATTTTAGTTTTTATTATTATTTTACAGTTTATTTTACTTGAGCATTGTCTGTTTACCATTTAATTACTTGTGCATTGAACAGTATTTAGAGCCAAAGCAAAAATGATTAAAATGAATGAAAAATTATTGGAAATTTATGGGAATCATTGGAAATTTGACAAGAATACTCCCGCTATTGCCAATACAGCATGGACACATGATCAATTACTCATAGGCATCATTGATTACTACGGGGCCATTCACGGACCGTCAATAAGCTCAATCTGAACTGCTGTTTATTTAAATTAATTTACCAATTGTGTAACATAAAGGTTAAGATTTTGTCAAAATCAGAAAAAAGGCTCTGAAGTCATCCTAAAAAGTAGTACTACTTCTCAAATTCAGTCTCTCTGTGTAATGGATCAGTGCGTGGAGTCGGTTTGTGGCATACAGATTCAGTCTGAGTCACAAGGATCAGTTCCAAACAGATGGCATCATTTCCATTTAGATTGCCGAAACGTTTGCTTCTTCTACACCTCTTAGACACAGACAGACTTTAATCCGCTCTGCCGCTGTGCTCACATCTGGACGGAAAGTTGGGCAGGGTGGGCTTCGGCCAAAAAGACTTGTTTCCTCCTCTCCCGTCGTCAAGCACTCTCTGCTCTGGGCCGATGCTTTACCCAGAATGCTAAGCTGCAGATGGGACATGGCTGGCGTCGTTGGCAGGCCTCATTGGCGGGCGTGTTGAAGCGAGAAAGACAATTATTGTGAAGGTTTTTTTTTTTTGAGATCACATGAGCCAGGCTGGAAGGTTGAGCCATTGCACCCTGGGTCTCCCCTATACTTCGAATGATTAAAGCAGAAATCCTTTTGTGCGTCTTCTGTAGACGAGAGATTGATTCTGGCGAGGCACCGGCTTGCTTTGTTTGGTTTGTTCTGGCTTGGCGCACGCCGATAACTCACTACAAACACCGATCAGCACAGCAAGATATTGTGCTTTCAGACAAAAGACAGCAGCCTGGAGAGAGAGCCAAAATAATGACATTCTGATTGCATAAAGGAGAACAGAGAAGAGTGTGCCCAAGAAACAAATAAATAATTAGGAGATGGCCATGATTTTTCATGGAATGTTTATTTTTATTTTATTTATTTATTTATTTTAAAGTGTATTTAAATCAAGTGAAGTGTTGGCTTTAATGTTTACAAATCTTTTGTGTTTATATACAATGTCAAAATATGAGTGAAATAATGATCCATTGTTATTATAAAAAAAACATACTTATTCTGACAATTATACTTATAAATATGTAAAGTAATAAGTGATCATACGTATTGAATATTTTAAATGATTAAAAATTTCACATTGACAAAAAGTGCAATACAGAGTCAACTGAAGGATAGTGGCAAAGAATACACATTTTTAATTGCAGTTAATTAATATATCATTAATTACAGGCAACACAGTGATTTTTTTTTTAATATGTTATGATCAAATTATGTATTTATTTTTTATTATAACTTTTTAACCTTAAATGGATAGAACAGTGTATAGAATAGAAAGAAAATCATGGGGAGTGGAGAGAGGGGAAGGATCAGCAAAAGACCTCGAGCCGGAAATTGAACTCAGGTCGCCGTGAGCATCTTAGTGCTATGTCAGCACAGTTCACCACTAGGCTATTAGCGCCAACCAAATGATTCTTGTTCTTAATATGCCTGGCAATATTTTTTGAAATACAAACTATTACTGAATAGGTTGTTTGCAGTCACGTGGTTCTGGTGACACGTGAAATTCAGATGGAGGGCAGGAAGTCAAAAAAACGGAATGGGAGACAGTGGAAATTCGTAGTTTTGCGATTTATACCATATTTCAAAGGAGATGAAAATACAAAATTACCACATATGTTGGGCATGATGATTATATGAAGAGAGCCACTGGTTTTAGTGAACTAAAATATATATGCCTGTCATCGAGGCAGTAGATACTGAATAAGCTATTACGTTTCATGAAAAAACTATAGTAAATACTATAGTGTTTGGAAGCATACTATAGATGATTGAATTAAACTGTTGAGTAATTAAATTGTTGCTGTGGTACAACACAACTGAAGTAGTAAAGAAATTATTCAACAGGCTTCAGTTACATCATCACAATGCACTACAGTTAACAGTAACGTTACAGTATTTATTACAGTTTATCGGTTTACTAGTCTACCGTATTCTGTAGCATTCATTAACAAAGAGTTGTAACCTCTACTATGTGGTTCAAAAACATGTTTATTATAGATTACTATAGTTTTTTCCCAATGCAGATATCTTTCAGACATGACAATATCCATGTAACAGAGGAAAGCATACAAAAGCGTGCACGCATAGTCTACATTATTATTTATTTATTTTTGTAAGGGGGAAAAGTGCTCCACAATAATAAGCGTCTAGTTTTGTGGCAAGGCTAGCATTTCTTTTTTTGTTCTGTTGATGAACTTACCATCAACAAAAATTTACCACTGCTACACAAATAGACGTTAACGTTGCATTTGTTTATTCTGCCGAAACGCCAGTAAAGACATGTGTTGTTGCAAAACAAGAGATTTCATTGCAGCAATTACATGGCAGCGTATGTTAAGTATATTCTGCTGGATTTTGGTGGTGTTTGTATCGGATTTTGTATAACTTAATAGCATATTTATACACATAGCTAGACCTGTATATAATCTTTATTGATGCTGTCAAACAAATTATCGCGTTCAAAAAAAGTTTGTACACATGGACGTATTGAATAAATGTATGTTACATGTCGCCTTTTCTTCTGTTTTTCAGCCTGTTTCTTAAAACTTTATGAACAAAAACTTTTGGAAGTCTATAAAAGCTGTTCAGCATTTCTTATTTTGGCCAATTTAAACAATCATTAACAACACAAAACAAAAACATTTGATGTTCTGAAAGCGATTCCTATGTAGAAGAGTCTCACATCATCACACCTGCCCTACATCTCATGATATCAATGATATCATGTGAAAACAACCTTTAACATATTATCGGGTATCTACTAAAAATCACTGTCAAATGTTTTGTAGGTTTTTTTTTTGCTCAAAAAGGTGCACATTCTAGCTTTTCCACTTCCCAATTGTTAAACCTTAAGTGAAACCAAATTCTATGTACTCTATATAATTTTAGATTCTAATTTGTTTACACGCCATTGTTTTTTGCATCCAACTCGCTGCTATTCCGACACCTTAAATTGCCACTTGTGAGTCCAATTCCTCTTTTTAAACCAATGTGTAGATGTGAACGAGATCCTAACCAATCATGAACTCCCTCCACGGCTTATTGAAAACAGTCATTGTACAGTTGCCACCTAAGTACAATACATCTGTCTAAATCACAGACTCCCCCACAGACTAGCACACAATCTCCTCTCTTTGCGCTCAACCATTGCCATTTGTTTCCCTTTCTCTTCATGAGGAATGTCATTCCCTTGGTCTCCATGGAAAGCGCTGCCATTTGACCCCTATGAAAGGACCTTTCCACCATGCTGACATGACTGATCCAAGACTGTCGAATCACAGAGCTGCTTAGGGAATGTCACGGGGCCGACACAGCTAACAAGCAGCAATAGAGATGTTTCCAAACTCTATCATCATGCTCTTCCAGCAGAGTCTCAGAGGATGATGTAATTCTGTAAAATAGCACTTCGCACATGCTCCGCTACTAATGTAGTTGTGATTCTTGTAGCATCTCAGCCTAATCTTACATTTTGACTCGAGAGGACCATGAATGAAGTTCTCCTTCAGCTGATAGCAGGCCTTTTTTGCTGCACATCTTCTCTGACATTGAGAAATGAAACTCAATTTTCCCTTGCTGCTCTCCTGAGGTGGAGAGGTCCCACTCTGATATTACACCTGCCTGAAAGCAGATAAGTGTGTGCGTGTGTGTGTACTCTAGTTCAGCCCTCATGTCCTAATTTGTAGGGTTGCAAAGGGTTGTGGGGAGCATTTGGTGTAAACATATTGTCCTTTATTTTTATTTGTGGTACCGTTGGGTTGGCAGCCAAATGCCACGGGGGTCTGAAAGCTGTCAAACTTTACATGAATATGGAATCATTTCATAACACTCCATTCTCCCCTATGATCTGATGCTTGGAGAGATTGCCTCCTGTAATAACAATAACCGTGGCTGCACATCGCTGAAAGGCCCTGGCTGTCTTTGATATGAAAAGGAAGATTATACCGCAGAACAGCTCCAGATAAAGGCTCAATCAAGAGGCATTTGTTGCCATTCCCTCAGATGAGCAGTAATTGCAGCAGTGGACTCTCATCCTCTATTTTTCTGCCCTTCTCTCTCTCTCTCTATATATATCCAAACCAATTTCCCAAAGCAGCACTTCTTTCCAGCGCGGGCTCTCAGGTACACCATGGATCCGGTACGGCGTTAATTAGGATTCTGTTCATCTAGATTAATCCATCTTTAAAACTAATAGAATGCTAATGCAATTAGACCATGTCTGCAGAATGTGATGAATGCATGACTGGAAAAGCAAAAGCGTAAGGTCCACTTCCTTAAAATTCCTCTGATTAAATGACCTAATAGAGTCGGATTTCCAAGTGTTAAACCAACTCGGTTTGACACCCCACCACAGAGCGGAAAATTACGAGTAAACAGAGCATAGGCAGCAGTTTAGAGCAAGTCCTCATGCTTTTAAACGGTGACTGCAGAGGTTATTTGCAGGAATGGAAAGTCTATTAAATTGATGGATGTTGTGTATAGTGTGTGTGTATGTGGAATTAAGTTTTATAGTTAGAATTATTTTTATATAGTGCGTAATCTAGTATTTTAGATGCTATAACCAGAATTAAAGTGACATTCAGTGTGTATATCGTTAATATACCAGAAAATTTTGTCAGTCATATTTAAAACAAGAATAACTTTAACACAATCAATCACTCTAATTAAGATCCAAAATATGAGTTTGACATTATTTTAAATCTTTTTTTAAAATCTTTTTTCCTTAAATATATTAATATTTTGTATGTTTTTATTTAACTTTTTTATTATTCATTGTGATATTATCAATCTTAATTTGGCGCAGACACTAAATAGTGGTCATGAAACATTTGGTCTATGATCAATATATATTTTAGATTTTTATTAAAAGTCAAATGTTCAATTTAAGAGGGTTTGTTGTATTTGTGTCTAATAACACTTGTCTTTTTGCAGGTGTTCTTCAGAGCTGGTGTTTTGGCTAAGCTGGAGGAGCACAGAGATATCCAGACCAGACGCAACATCACCTTGTTTCAGGCTGCATGCAGAGGTTACCTGGCCCGACAGGCCTTCAAAAAGCGAAAGGCAAGTTTCTGCTTTACCTCATAAAAAAAGTATTTGTACTATAAATAATTTACAAAATGCATTCCCATGAAACATTTAAACCATTTTAAGCCAACTGGCTGCTTAAAATCTTTCACTGGTTGCCACAGAAGCTAAGCAGGGTTGGATCTGGAAAGTACCTGGATTGTAGACATCCTGAGATCAGGAGGTTCCTGCTGGAAAAGATATTCAAGAGGCCAGTAGAGGTGCTCACCCAGCAGTCTGTGTGGGTCCTAAGGCCAAGTGTCCTCCCAAGCTTTTTTTTTTCCCCCAAAGCTAAACATTTCAGAAATATTTTTTGCTTGTTTTTTTTCTGTTATTGTCAATGGAAGCATTTTACATTCATTAAATGCTTCCATTAAAGTGCTTAGCATTTTTAAAAAGCTAATTTTTAGATGAGAGCTGGTATTTTCAGTTGCACAAAAATGCTTTGGTGGACACATGCACTAATGCTCCAATCAAATGATGGGGACTAATAAGAACTGCCCTTGGGGGAATATTCATTTGAGATCCCAACTCAATCCAATGGCGCTACTCTCATAAAGTAGGAGTGTAACATGTCTCCTGGCCAAATTCCCTCGGTTGGCCCTTTCCAAACATGGCCTTTTAATAATTCTGATCCTTTAAAATGACTATCATTCTCTGCACATATAATACCATGAAGGTGAGCTCATTGGCACCATTGGTCTTAGCAGTGCTGTCACAGATAGAAGGAAGAAGAGGACAAAGTGCATATAACCCAGAGGCTTAGAGGGCAATTTCTACATGCGATTTCTACTGATCCACAATGAATATAATTCAACCTAAGTGATCTGGAACTAAAACCTAAACATAGGCCCATAAGGCTGGCATTATATCATTTAATTGAATGCTGCATACTGGCGGTGGGTGAGGAGAGATCTTCTGAGACTATTGTAAAGTACTTTAGATATACATCATACTGTACATTTGTTTTCTGAAAGTGTTTTGTGTTTTCGATATTTCTGTCCCTCTCTCAATCAGAGCTCTCCATGCTCGAGTTCATTTGTCATGAGGTTTGTCTCAGAGTCCATCAGAATGTCATTGCTGTCTTGAGAAAATCCCTCTGGCCGTGGCCTCTGCTGACAGATAACATTCAATCAGCGCATCTCCAGGGATGAAGCCACCTGCCCCGCTGCCCTCCATCGCAGACCTATCGATTCTCCCACCACTGCATGCCCTGCACTCTTGCCTTCCCCCTCTCTGCCCATTAATTTCAGCTCTGCCACTCACTCGCCTTCTTTTTTGGGGTTTAAGCCTTGTATTCCACCCTGTTGTCTCTTAGTTTGTTTCGGTCTCCCTTTCAATCTCTCATGCTTTGTACTGGTCTCTCACTCTCTCATGCTACACTCAGTGGGATTGGCTCAGGATGCAAGGGCCGGTTCTACAGTTGCCTTTGCCTCTGTCTCTCTCTCTTTCTCTCTCTTTCTCCTAAGAAGAGTGGGCCCCTGTCTCAATAAAGTTCATGTGAAGGGAGGAGGTGGGCTTCTCGCACCGCTGTTGGCCATTGGTAGTCAGCTGCCTTGGCAATACAACTTCATCAACATCCACTTCCTCTTTCACCATTGCACACAAACAGAGAAGGCTTTCCTAGGCAAGACTTTGTTTTCAGTTTGCCTCAGAGCTCCTGACAGGAGTCAACACTGCTTTCTGGATGTTTTGCTGTAAGTAAAAGGAGCTTGAATTAGTTTTTTTTTTGTGGGGTGTTGTTGGTATCGTAGATGCTAGACGGGTTGTTTTGGTTTTTCAGATCATGTATGGAGTTCTTTTGTTTCAGTTGTTTTAGCAGGACTCTTTGTTAACTTTGTTTTGTAACACTGACTTATTCTTGTAGGCAAGCCGCTTTATAGCTGTTGCCATCAAAGGTGTCTTGGGTACTTCTAGTTTTGTTTGGTTTCTTTGACTAACATTTGGATTAAGGATCGAGGCCTGGCATAACTGTAATTTTCTGCTTTTTGCACAATTATTGTCTTCACAAAGAGCCTTGTCTGGATGCCTCAGAATCACAGTGACCTGTCCCCAGAGGAATTTATTTCCTTAGAAAGAAATCTTTTGTCAAGCATATCAGAAACCGGTGCTTTACGCTAGACTGAGAGATCAGTCTAAGGATTTGTGTTGTACTGCTCCTGTGGAAAGTGGGTCGTAACCTCAGACACCCATGCACTTATCCAGTCTTGTCAATGACTGTGTAGTAAATAATGATGGAGCATTCTTTTTAGGGACATCTCTTATCTATTTACATGACTGTATACAAACTACAGCACACAGATCTATTTTGAATTGCTAATTGCAGCAGTGGACTCATAACAAACAAATTATTGTCCTGAAAGTGTGTGGAAACAACTTGAAAGTATTAAATGAGTTGTGTACGGGGTGTCACTGTGGCGCATTGGGTAGCATGATCGCCTCACAGCAAGAAGGTTGCTGGTTTGAGTTCCGGCTGGGTCAGTTGGCATTTCTGTGTGGAGTTTGCATGTTCTCCCCATGTTCCCATGGTTCCCATGCTTTGGACAATATCCGTAAAGTAGTCATCACCTTCTAAAGCAGTGTGTGAAGTTTGCTGGTAATTGATTTAAATTTAGCGTCTAAAAAACATCCTTAAAATGTTTACTGGTGGATTGCTGTAGCAAAGTAACGGTTCAAGAAGTCTTAGTCCTTTCCAACGACATATAGTTTGTCATGATTAGGATTTAATTGCAAAAATAATGATGTAAACTTGGGCGTCACGATGGCGCAGTGGGTAGCACGATTGCCTCACAGCAGTTGGCGTTTCTGTGTGGAGTTTGCATGTTCTCCCTGTGTTGCTGTGGGTTTCCTCTGGGTGCTCCAGTTTACCCCACTCTCCAAAGACTTGCTATAGGTGACTCGAATAAGCTAAATTGGCCGTAGTGTATGTGTGAATGAGTGTGTATGGGTGTTTTCCAGTGTTGGGTTGTGGCTGGAAGGGCATCCGCTGCTAAAACTGCCGGATTATGCTGGATAAGTTGGCGGTTCATTCCGCTGTGGCGACCCCTGATTAATAAAGGGACTAAGCCGAAAATGAATGAATGAATGAGTTGTGTATGTGAATAAAGACATGGCAAAAAGCATGTTGAGAGTGCACAGTTTGTTTGCAAGTCAATAACAGACTCATTCATGCTTACTTTACAGCTACTGTACATCGCAGCAGTAGTCTTTACCTTAATGGCATCCCTCATGTCTAAATGGGACTATTGAGCTTGTCTTTGTCCAGAAGAGAAGTGTATTTTTCTTATCATCTGACCCATTCTATGGTGCAATGGTTTTATGTTCCATTCAGTCTGTATTTAACACCAAATCAATGCATGAAGGCTTGCATTCTTCAGAACCAATAACATTATATGACAGAGGACACAGTAAATACATTTAAAATATAAAAAAATGTGTATATCTCAAATAAGTCCCGTTTTAATTCTATTTATGCAAGAATCTTGAATATTGAGCAACTCAGCTGTTCACACACACAATTGGAAAAGTATATTTGAATAATTTCTGAATTGAACAAATTTAACTAATGTCAGTGGTTTTACATGTCACTAGATGTTTCTTTCCTATCTGTTGTGTGTTTCTGGCTCATATATAATCTTCATATTGAACCAGTAGTCTCATAATTAGGTGTCTGCCTATATAAAGCTACAAAGAACCCTGACCTAGTGAAGAAAACAGTCTTAGACAGAATCTCAGTATCATATCCTCTTCTGAATCTAAAAGCTGAATGGAAAATGGAAGTGGAAAGACCCAAGTGCGTGATGATGCCGTTTCTGTTTTGTCGGATCCATTTAACAATATCAAGACAAGAAGCGTTGAGTAGAATCGTTACGGCAGATTCCTGAGAGACAAACGTGTGAGAGACCAAGCTTCCTCTCTCAAACCACAGCTGCCACAATGCAAAATCAATTTGCTTGTTTCTCTCTCAGATCGATAATGGAGGGATCTCAGCACCTTGAAGTCTGTTCCCGTTTTAGCAGTGTGTTCTAAGCACTCGGTCCCTTTGGATTTCTCCGTCTTTTCTTTCTCTTTTCTTCTGTTTGTCTCTGTGGGGGGGCGTCTGAACAGAGAACGACTCCACGTGGGCTTCCTTTGAAGCACGCCGGCCCGTTCCTTCCAAATTTTCCTTTGACGTTCAGCGAAAACAACACTAGAGGGAGCAGGGAATTTCACGAATGCCAATCGTGTGTCTAATTAACTCATCGCCTAAAGACACGAGTGTAAACAGGTGCCCTCGCTGACACATGTGACTGCGCTCCAATGTCCTCCCGTTTTTGCGTGCGGATGAAAACCACATGCTGATCCGTATTCAAAATCACACACCTGTTGTGACTGACATTTGGATTCGTCTCCGTTTGCACGTAACATTTAGTTCCCCCTGCCAGGCCTCAGGGCTCACAGGCATCATTTCCTCCAGACGGCCATTTTAATTAGGAAGCTCTTCCCGATTTCATCGTCTCTTACAAGCTGTTTAGATGGCTGTTTGTGGCATTTGTTGTGGTCAAAGCGTGGCAAATGAGCTGCGGTGCATATGTCGGCCACGCGCCGCCTCTGTTCTGTGCCGAAGGTTTCTCGGTGTGACAAATTAGACATAGCCTGAACTTGATGCGCGCAGACTCGGGCCTGTTAATGTGCTGAATCGGGCCTGTCTAATTGGGTTTCCAGATAATCCCCTATTATTTGAATCGTCCCTGTTCCTGCAGCATGTAAATCTTACGCAGGGTTTAAATCAGCTGCCAAGTAGTATTGAAGTTTAATTGAATTACTCAAAGGAGCTCGGGGCTTTTGCTTCTAGCTGCATTTTCTACACAGTTGGTAGGACTCCAGAATCACTCCTCTGTATTGCCTTTGTGACGGCCTCCTTGAAGAGAACGTGTTTGTTTTCCATTTTATTCTTCCTGTGATCAACACCATTAAATGGGTGTTTTGCTGAGGGTGAGTATGTAAGGCGTGTTAACGTCCGCTTGATGGAGTACAGTGGTGTGTTTTTTTTTTTTTCAAGCTCTCAGTGTAAATAAGTGGGTTGACTGTACACTCATGCCATGTCAGAATTAGGTCTTACATTCAGTTGTTTTACATGCTTTTCATTGTATTTTCATGTGAAATGCTACTATATATAGATTATTGAACAAATATCTTTTATGAGTTGGTTTGTTTATTAAAACATTCAAGATTTAGGAGATGCTAATGGGGTATATGCACATGGACTTTTAATTTTCAGACAGTCAGCTCCAACACTCTTTCCATTACAAAATCGCCACGTTTTAAGATCTGTTTTCTTTCAAAATTAGTGACCTTCACTGCCTGATAGACATACGATATAAAGTGGGTCTCAGACCGGACAAGAAGCACTGCGTTAAATTCCATTTTCCCTGCCACCTCTTCAGGCCCAGATTGGCTAATTGGGAGGTCCGGGAGAATTCCCGGTGGGCCGGTCCGTTTTTTGGCCACGTGAGGCGGTCCCGACAAACACAACTACGTTGTAGCGATGTCTGTACAACGCAGCATTTTTTTCAAAGGCAACGTCGCCACTTACATGCTCGCTACATTGTCACAACATAGAAATGTAAGACGTGAGAAGGCTGTAGCAACGTTGTGGTGTAACATTCAGCAACAATGACATGACGTTCTTACTACATGTAGTAATGTTTTTTTTTTCGTGGCAGTTTATCAATGCTGTCTAGAATACAGGATAGCCATAATAATTTTCTAGTATTGCTTAATATTAAATTTAATGCTCTCATATTTATGAAAAATATTTGAAGTTATAAAGCAGCTTTTTCTTTGAAAAAGACATGATAGTGTCATTAGAAAATTCTATACATTTCATTTTTATCTTTAGTTTATACTTATAGCTTAATATATATTTGTATTTATTTGATATTTTTTCATTTCATGGAAATTTAAATAGATTCTGAGACTGTTAAACATTACATTGTGTTAACTGTTCAAATAAATCTTCACTGTGAAGTACTGAATTGGAAATAACGTTATTTTTAATGTAGTGGGCCAGTCTAAGGCTTGAAACACCAAGGCTGAAAAGCAGTCCCACTCCAGCCCTGCATCTCTTTAAAATATGAACATTTATTTTATGCCAGTATTTTCAATTAGTTTCTGTGCCAAAGCAATGTAATTTCAATGTAGATTGTGTCAAACTAGCTTCACATAAAAGATTATACTAAATTTAAACAGTATCAGTCCAGTTTTCAGTTTTGAAGTTTAGACACCAAATACTATGAAGTCAATGGTTACAGGTTAGCAGATTTATTCAAAATGTCTTCTTTTCAACAGTAACTCTGTTGTGCTGAGAACTGCACCCCTGCTGTAAAATGCACCTCTTCTGAAAAGTGCATCTATTAACTGAAATTGATTTAAAATAATAATAATAGAGTTATAACGCTAATGAGAGTGACTGAGGTGAATTTCATTAATGGAACCTTTCTCTTACAGAAGATAAATAAATAAATATTTAAATATATTTTAAATACAATGTCAGCGAGATTAAGTGAATTGTTTAATATGTGGTTTAATTTAAAACAGCAACCACAATTTTAGGTGTTCCATGTAACCTAAATGTCTGATTAAAACACCAAAAAGCCAAATTTTAGGCTACACTACAGCCACTATTATTGTTTTACTTTTATTTGTAAACCTAGTGCGTTTTAAAATGCCTTTCACTCCTTGTCCTTGTTTTATCCATCAAAATAATCACCATTTTACATATTAATCAATTATGGCCTGTGATTAATTGATTTTTTTTTTTTTAAATGTAGACTGAGAATGCTAGTGAAAGTCTATGGAGGGGTGCATTTTACAGCAGGGGTGTGTTTCTCGGCACAACAACTCAAACAGATTTAAACAATTAAAAGATGAGTAAATGATGACAGAGATTTCTTTTTTGACAGTTTTACCTGTTTAAAAAAAAAAATTACAAATATATGCCTTTAACTTTAAATATTACTTTTTCTTTTATAGCTAGATTTTTAAATTATATTCATATACTATTTTATTTATACATGAATTTTATTAATAAAAATATCTAAATATTACACTTTATTTTCTTTGCAAATATTATTTTATAATATACAATTACATTATTTACAAACATTCAATATATACGATATTAATTATATACAAAAATGCCAATATTCAAAAAGTAAGCTTTAAAAACACTTTACTTTTCCTTTATACTGGCAAATATTTATCTCATATTTCATACTAACTTCTTTGCTGGCTCCTCAGTTTGATTGTACCTCTCTAGATGTTCATAGCATGTAATCCTTGGATTTAAGAGTCCCACCCTCGGGCTTATTGACCGCACTGTAGACGACAGTCTCAGATCTGAAAAGGTCTATTCAGAGCCGGTTCCCTCAAGGGAAGCTCTTTGACCGTGGGGCCCTGCGCCTCCAAACACAGGCCTGCTATTGTCCATCTGGTCTCCGATTGGTTTCAACTACTGTACTTCACAAGCTCCAAAGCAAACGACCTGCACAGTTTCTCACCAGTAAGAAGCACACATATAATCATACATGCTTGTGTTTTGCAGATCCAGGACTTGGCGATCCGCTGCATTCAGAAAAACATCAAGAAGAACCGTGGCGTGAAAGGCTGGCCCTGGTGGAAGCTCTTCACCACCGTCCGTCCCCTCATCGAAGTTCAGCTCACAGAGGAGCAGATCCGCGGCAAAGACGTAAGCCTTTCTCCGCTAGCCACTTTAAATGCTCTAAATCGCAATGTCATGTTTAGGTTTTTGCCTTTTGACAATTGAAAGCCCATCTGTGTGGCTTTTAACGCCCCTCCTAGTTTCTCCACCCCACAGGAGTCCCTCTCAAATTCAACTGCAGCACCCAAAGCGCCCGTCTCTTTGATTACTGTCTCTGCAGCTTCGCCTCAATCCCAGTGTTTGTAGATTTATGTGTGTGCGTGTTTGTGGCAGCGCTGTGTGCATGCATACATTACCTATGTAGCTGCTGGATCAAAAGCAACTGTGCTTGCCGCGGGGGAGTGCATTAGCATGTCACAGAGCGAGTGTGTGTGCATTTCGTCCGCTGGGCCGCGTCCCGCTGAGTGCTGCATAGCCATGCAGTCAGACGTACTCCCTGCGATAGACAGACGGGTGCTGACACTACCTCCAAACAGCCAGCTTTCAAAAAACAAACACAGAGTCACTATCTCCTTTGCTCAAACAGCCTTCAGAGCTGCAAAACGATTGGCTGTAGCTGGCAATTCTCTCAAGTTAGTCAAAGAAAAGTTTTGGAAAGTGGGAGGAGGAGGAGGAGGAGGTTTGGGGTAATAGTCGCTGTCTGTCATTCTGTTAGCATTTCTAATTTATCTCACCTGTCTGTCTCTATTCTTCGCTAAATATAGGGGCTGTCATCGTGTCCCAATGAGTGATTGTCTGCGGTCATTTCTCTGTATATCAGCTGAATTTCGTGACACCTTATGTTTCTGTCTGTCGTATTGTGGCGTTCTGAATATTGGCGGTGTGTCTTTAGGAGGAAATTCAGCTGCTCAAGTTGAAGCTGGAGAAGGTGGAGAAGGAGAGGAACGAGTTGAGACTCAATAGTGACCGGCTGGAAAGCAAGGTTAGTGCTCAAGTGACAGTGTTTATGCTGTGATTTACTATATCATGCAGTTGCATGCTCATACAGTACATGGCGATTGATACCAATGTCAATGCAACTGTAGAATAATTTTTTTTTCTATTATTTTCAAGTCAAGCTTTACTGTCATTCTGCTAAATGTGTGCACATACAGAGAAACAAAATATCGTGTCTCAGAGGAGAACGTTGCTACAAAGATTAATCATAAATACAAACACAGCACTGGACATAAGAGCTATTGAAAAAAAAACATATGCATGACTAACATATACAATAAAGTAAAATACTTAAACTTTGCACATAGGCTATACAAGTACTTTTACATGAGACTGACCAATGTTGTACAGGGTATTGCGCAAGGGAGGTGAATATTGTGCAAAAGAAGTATTTATTTTAAAGCAACCTTAAATACCTCTTGCACAATATTAAACATTATAATTAAAGCATTAAATATTTTGTATAAATTATTTTATAATAACCTAAAAATTGCAACAGCAATAGCTATTGGGTTACAATAATTATTGCTTGGTTTGGGACTTGTGAAGCTGCCCATAGATGGATTTGCTCTTCAGTGTTTGGACTTTCAGCAGTGAAAATTAAACCACACTGAACTGAACTAAACTAGCCCCTTTAAACTATATATTTTTCTCGACTGTCTGCAGAACAAACCATCAATATACAATAACTTGCCTAATTACCCTAACCTGCCTAGGTAACCTAATTAACCTAGTTAAGCCTTTAAATGTCACTTTAAGCTGTATAGAAGTGTCTTGAAAAATATCAAGTCAAATATTATTTACTGTCATCATGGCAAAGATAAAATAAATCAGTTATTAGTAATGAGTTATTAGAGACTTCATCTGTATATAGCACATTCCATACACAGTGTCAATTCAAAGTGCTTTACATAAACAGGTATAAAAGAGACAAGTATAAATAAAATAGAAACAAATAATATAAAAACAGATAAAAACAGCGTAAAGTCAGTTTTTCCATATTCCAGAACACCGGCGTATCATATTTTTTCACTTTACTCTGGGACTTCCCCATTCTGGTGATCACCCCCGCTCTGTGGACTTTTTCGGTAACTATTAAGTTAGTACTAAACATACATTCACTGTACTGTTACGTTCCCACTAGGGGTCAAAAATAAACAGGAACAAACAAATGAAGAAAGAGGCGGGCGTATTGCAAGTGAACTGCCTCCAGACCTAGAATTATCAGACAACAACACATTCTTGATCAAATTTTTGATCTCCGTCAGGCAATAATTTTTGTTTATTTTTATCAGAAAAAAAGTAAATTGAATTTTAAAGAACATAATACAAAAACAAAAATAATACTTCAGTAAATGGGAGTCCAAAATAACAAACAAAACAGTCCCATAACTAATTTAAAGGCAAACTAATGTTCCCAACAAATAAAAATTCCTGAAAGAAAGAAAAATATTGGATATTGAAAAAATCTGACATAGCAATATTTTGTTTTGCTTGAATATATATTGTGATACGAATATAATTTCACCAGATGATTTAAATAATCTATTCAAAAATTATTAATTTAATTTAGATTGACTGATATTATTAAGACTTTTTCTATGCAGTGCATTTGCATAAAATGTAATAAATTACAAGAATATATAAATATGAGTATAAAGAGTGCTTCATGGTTTTTCTATGGAGTCTAACAGTATTCAAATACAAAAATTCAACAATTAAACGGAAAATAGCGTGGTCATCATTGTATATATAATTGTATACATTAATGTAAAAATAATTTTTTTGTCCTTTAATCTTTTATAAATCATCTAATTCTGCCATGTCACTATAGCGGATACATTGCGATATCGATGCTCAACCGATAAATTGTTCAGCCCTAGTTCACACATCTACAAAATCACACCTTTACACCCAATAACAGTCACAGAAACCCACATCTCTCACCATCAGCATTGGACTGTGTTACCAAAATACCATCATCTCCATGTGAAATATGTGAGCGATGATATACTGTAGATGTAAAGTGTTGCATGTGTATGTGAGATGAGCTCATACACTACTCTGAAGTTTGCATCTAGTACACACACGCCTCATGTTTGCGTCATTATTTTTATTTTTCAGATCACAGAACTGTCATCAGAGCTCGCCGATGAGCGAAACACCGGCGAATCTGCCTCGCAGCTGCTGGAGTCAGAGACCTCGGAGAGACTGAGGCTGGAGAAAGACATGAAGGATCTACAGGTACAACACACACACTTCAGAACGGAGACAGTTTTGACTTTCTGGAAGGGATCTCCTCATGCCTGAAATAGATATTTTCTGGCAACGCAGTCCAAGCAGCAGAGCATGAGCCGTATACAAATTTTGTCATCTCGCATTAAATATCTATGCGAAAGATGTAGTGTGTGTGAGCGAGTGTCTGCAGGTATTTGTCTGTGTGTGGTGTGTTTTATGTGTCTACTAGGCTCAGAGTTGCCTGTATGAGCAGATGGTCTGGATATTTCCCTGTAGAACAGTGAGCTGATGTGCTTTGCATCCCTCTGTGTGTATGTGTGTGTCTGTGTATCAGGCCAAGTTTGACGCTATGAAGAAGCAGACAGAGTCTATGGAGATGGAAGTAATGGAGGCACGGCTAATACGTGCATCGGAGCTCAACGGGGAAATGGATGATGATGACACTGGTGAGTTTGTGATGGCTCTTCCTGGACTGAACAAAGTCAGAAATGCCACTGTTTCCACCTGGTATCAACATACATTTCTAGTTATCCACTTACAAGCGTTTCTAGCAGATAATAACATTCATTCAATTGTGCCTCACACAACCACATGTGTTTGGGTTTTGGTGAGACTTTCTTTTTATTACATCACAATCTACAGGCCCGTAACAGGGGGGCCTGACAGACATCACTGACTAAGGTCCAGAATTTTTCCCATGCATGAGCTCATTTGTCCAATTTTGACTGCTATGCCATCATAATAAGTGAAAATAACCCATTGAAAAGTTTTAAGACTCTGTTGGCTGTGGTGACTTAGCTAATTAGTTTTGGCCAATGCAAACAATTATTTTTCATGAGTCCAACATCCAGCTGCTACAAAACATACAATGTGACATAAGAGAAGTCGTCTTTTACTGCTCTATCGTTTTTAAATAGAGAAAACATTTTACAGGCAACTTTTATTCCAAATCTTGGACCTTATTCTTGAAACCAAAAAAATGACCAATAAAAAGGTGTGAAGCACCAAAAGCAGCCCATATTAAAATCATTTGAATACTATTTTGGCTATTGTTGTTATCCATGAATTATCCATGTTGTTATCCATGAAAGAGGGCTAGAAAATTTGTGAAGTTCTACATTATTATTATTATTATTATTATTATTATTATTATTATTATTATTATTATTATTATTATTATTATTATTATTATTATTATTTGTTTTTTATTCAAATGGTCAAATTCTGACTGAGGAAATTTGAATGTGCTGGCCAGTTTGTTATTTATAATTTTCCTTAAAAATGACAATAGGCTTGTTTTTAAATTAAAACGGATTCATATATATATTTATATATAAGTATTTTCCTCCGGGTTGTTCGGTTTCCCCCACAGTCCAAAGACATGAGCTATACTGTAGGTGACTTGAATAAGCTAAATTGTCCATAGTGTATGTGTATGAATGAGAGTGTATGGATGTTTCCCAGTGATAGGTTGCAGTTGGAAGGGCACACGCTGCGTAAAACATATGCTGGATAAAGTTGGTGGTTCATTCCGCTGTGGCGACCCCAGATTAATAAAGGGACTAAGCCGAAAAGAAAATGAATGAATAAAAGGAAAATGAAAAAATACATATTTTTCATTTATTCTTCTAAATCTTTAGTAAATATTTTTGGTACATCAAAAGGTTGTTATGATGACCATCTGACAAGCTAATCCAGCTAAAAATAGTGCTTAAATTTTTTTTAAATTTCATAATAAAAAAGAAAATGAGGCGTATAATTGCAAAAATGTCCACTTTTTGAGAGAAAAGAACCACCCCTTTTACCAGGCTGGCTATGGGGCTGATCCACACACAGTTGAAGTCATAATTTTTAGCCCTCCTGTGAAATTATTATTATTATTTTTTAATATATATTTCTAAAGTGATATTTAATGTAAAGAAGATTTAATAGTTGTAATAAAACATTTCTCATAACTAACATCTTTTGTTAGTACAATTATGGTGGTACTTAATATTTTTCTAGTTGTTTTACACAATATTAGTATTCAGCTTAAAGTGAAATTTAAAGGCCTAACTTGTTTATTAGGTTAACTAGGAATGCTATGCTAATTAGACGTTATTGGATAACAGTGGTCTGTTCTGTAGCCAATCTAAAAATAAAATAAAATCTGAAGGTGCTAATAATATTTACAATGAAATAGTTTTCTTTCAACCAAACAAAGCAAAAAGACTTCCTCCAGAAGAAAGAAATATTGTAGGAAATACTGTAAAAATGCCCTTTCTGTGTTAAACAGCATTTGGGTAATATTTGAAAAAGAATAAGGAGTCACAAGCAGGAGGGATAGTTATTCTGGCTTCAACTGTATGCCTGTTACAGTAATCGATAAATCAACATATCGCACAATACATTGACATGACCTTAGTATTTTTTGGTGACACAATATATATCACCCATCATATTTACATAAAAATAAATGTCAGCAACATTTGATCTGATTGTGCAGCCTCTGCCATCTAATCTCCGTTGGAGGTGTCTGAGAGCTCGGGGAAATCCTTTAGAAACAATGTTTACTGACAAATTCTCACATTTTCCCTAAAACTGCTGATGCTTTGGAAGAAGTGGAGCTCTGTTTCACAGCCCCAGTGACAGTGCAAAATGGCACACTTTCACAAATAACAATAAAGGACATTTACATTCGACATCTCTGGTGTCAGTGTTTATATTAGGACATTCCCTTTTACAGAATCTAAATGATAACTTTTATGCCTGTCTTAAAATGAAAATAGTATAACTATTCAGTATCACACAATAAATTTACTTATCATGACAGGCCTAAATCTACATAGAATTTCTGGAGTAGCTCAGTGTACAATTGAATGTATGAGTCTGTTACACATTTTAAAAGAGAGTAGGTGAAAAGTCTTTTTTTTGCTGTTTGAACATTCAACTACATACGCTCTGTCACTAACTGCATATAAATGAACAATTTTACTGGTAAAGTCAAATATTTGGCATTATGAGGATATTTGGCATGGCATGATTCCTTTGTGCATTATTAAACATGCTCGCTGTCTCGCCTCTCCACCTGAAATTACATCATAAGACTAAACCATCCAAAAAGCTTTGCATAATCATACTACTGAAACTAAATGTAATATGGTGATTTCAATTTTACACTTTCACTTTGCAAAGTACCACTCCAGCATGCATGCTCTTCAGATGATCGCATGCATCACAATTCTAATAGCAAAACACATCAGAATGACAATTCTCAAGCATTTCATTTCATACTTCAAAGTCAGCACGTGCGTTGTAAATCTATTATTATATAAATCCAGCATGTCGCTTCAGAACATCTTGGATTTAGATTAGACTGATTAGATTAGATTAGTCTTTATGAAATGTTTTAAATTAAGCTTCAGGGGAATTGGCTTTACAAATGGAACAGAAATCTATTAGGTTTCATTAAAAAAATTCCCAGTTGAATTTAGAAGATGAATAAAACAGGTTTAAAAAGACACAAGAGTGAGTACATGATGACTCTTTACATTTTAGGATGACTTTACCTTGTAAATACAGTAAGAAGTGTCTGGAATAAAAGTAACTCTAACTTACCAATCACATTATTCACATTAATGATACAAATTGTTACGTTTAGTCTAACGTGTACAAGCTTAAAGCTTTTTAGACGGTGTTTAGTTTCCCTCATCCGTGGTTGGACAGATGAAAATGCATTTTGATGCCAGCTGTAAATGGGACCTCAGAAAAGGGATTCCCTCCTGATGGCGGAGCTTTGAGCGAAAACTATCAGAGCCTTCCTGAATGGTTTTGGCAGAATTGAAGGGTTATCTAGCAGGATTTCCCTGAGTTTGGCGGCCCATGACTCTCTGGTGAGGAGTAGAGCTTCAGGTGTGCTGAGTGGTTCAGCTTGGCACCTCCAGACAAATGAGAAAATAATCTGTAGCATCAGAGCCGCTGCTCCTCATTAAGCTGTTTATATGGAAATGCCAGGGGGCACTGAAAACACGCGCTCGCTCTCTCTGTCTCTCACCCCCTCTGCTTCTCTCGCTCTTTTTCACTACTTTATACTGTTTCTGGAACTTTCCATGTAGAGGGAACATTCTCCATTATTGTTTTTTGCTTCGAGAGTTCCTAAATATGATCTAGCATAAAATTAGATTGGAATTTTTTAAACCTTCACTTTAGAGGTTTTTACATTCTTAACTGTACCAAAAAATTAAACGTACCAAACACTTACTCTAATGCTGCATAAACCACTGTGATTTGTGTAACAAATATTGCGTTTAACCCTGTTAATCTGTAATATTGTTTCTCTTGGATATGAAATTGTAATACCAAAACCCTTCCATTTCATGATGTGAAGTAATGTAAATGATTTGATCACGTTTCTTAGCTTCTACAAATGTTGTAAATGAAGAAATGTTGTAAACTGCATTTATCAAGGTTGGAGGACCAACCCAGTTACTAAAATAAGAAAGAATTATCAAATAAATGCTTTTCTTATGTTTTTAAGATAATAAATATACAGTTATCAGTAATTCTAAACCATTAGTGAGACAAAAACTAGCTGATGATATCTTAATTTGCAACCCTGTATTAATTGTGATGTGTATTGTAAGCACATACTGTATGTGTGTATTGTAAATAATATGGTAACACTTTACAATAAGGTTGTATTAGTTAGTTAATGCATTTACTAACATCAACAAACAATGAACAATGCATTTATTACAGTATTAGTTCCTGTTAGTTCATTCATTCATTTTCTTTTCGGCTTAGTCCCTTTATTAATCCAGGGTCGCCACAATGGAGTGAACCGCCAACTTATCCAGCACATGTTTTTACACAGCGGATGCCCTTCCAGCTGCAACTCATCTCTGGGAAACATCCATGCACACTCATTCACACTCATACACTACGGACAATTTAGTCTACCCAGTTTACGGACTGTGGGGGAATCCGGAGCACCCGGAGGAAACTTATGCAAACGCAGGGAGAACATGCAAACTTCATTGCCAACTGACCCAGCCGAGGCTCGAATCAGCGACCTTCTTGCTGTGAGGCAACAGCACTACCTACTGCGTCACTGCGTCTCTGTTCCTGTTAGTTAACATTAGTTAATGAAAACAGTCGTTCGTTGTTAGTTCGTTAAATCATGGTGCATTAACTAATGTTAAAAAGCATGAATTTGGATGTTAATAATGCATTAGTAGATATTGATTGTTAATAAATGTTGAAGAAGTATTGTTTATGATTAGTTCATGTTAGTAAATACATTAAATAACAAAACCTTATTGTAAACTATAATATAATATAATATAATAAATATATAATATAATATAGTATAATATAATATAATATAATATAATATAATATAATATAATATAATATAATATAATATAATATAATATAATATAATATAATATAATATAATATAATACATGAGCAATATCACACAAGTAGCAGTGTGATATGGTTGTTTGAGGCTGCAGGCCGAGTGCCTTAGTGCCTCCCACCAGTGCCAATATACAGCCATATTGCACTGCTACAAGTGTAATATTGTGTTTATACAACAGTTTGATGGCAAAATCGTGTGTATAAAAATGAAATCAACCACAGAGACTCTCAAAACCCTTTTGTACGAGGAAGTACTGTACTTTTTCCTTCACTAATTCACATCTGCAGCTGATGTCACAACAGTAAAAGCTGTTGCTACTTCACAAACGTCACTTTAGAGCTAGTATTTGAATGATTCTCTAGCGTAATGTCTAAAGTAATGGCAAAACAGCTGATTTTGCTAATTTTTTATGATTATTAGGCTAAACCGCAATAATTTCACAATAATTAACCCAGAAAAAGCCAAAGCACAACAAACACTACCAGTTTCTGTGGTATAAATACTATGTTCACTACAAAATACTACAAAGCACTACAAAATACAAAAGAGGGAGATTGACTCAGAATGTCATTTACCTGATTTAAAATAATTTGTTCTGCTTTAGTTTGAAATTTACGTTGAAAAAACTTTGTTTTTTTTCCCCTAAGGACTTATTATGCAGTCTCTGTCACCATCTTGTGACGGAACATTAACCGTCACTTTTTTGGTCTGCTCAGACAGGCTGATGCACTGAATCTGATGCTCCGAAATTATAAATATTTAAAAATAGGGACTATCCTTCAAAATATACTGCATAGTTGCAATCTAAACAACTACATTATCGACTAAAAAACCTCAAAAGTACAGTATGTTGTCCAACAGCTGCAATATTTGTCAAATTGTAGAGTGTCCTCTGTTTGTCACTGTATGTGGGCGGAGTAATACACAAGGGAGAAGGGTGAAGAGGCTGTACTAGTGCTGTTATTTGCAGAATATCACACGGCTATAAGCCAATCAGATTCAAGAACCAGACAGAACTGTTGTATAAAATATAATATATCATGTGGCACTGAAGACAGAAGTAAAGACAAAGTAACACCTCCTAAAAATTCAGCCTTAACGTCACAGGGATAAATTAGATTTTAATATTGATTCAAAAAGAAATGGTTTTAAATTGGATTTCTTTGGTCGAGCAACAAATAAGCAGTACTGTGAAATAGTGTTATTACAGCTTTGGTAAGCATAGACTTCTTTCAAAAACATATAAAAATCTCTTACAAGCCATAACCCTGCAAATGTCATGCAAAAGAAAGAGCAAATAAAAACATCTTGGTTTTTAGTTTAGTTTGATGTTCTTAGGCTGACAATCAAAAATCATTATTATTTGAAGGTTAAGCACTTCTTTTCATTGTAAATGTTTTGAAAAAGCAGAACAATAACTCCTGGCCATCACTTAGACTCTATTCCTGGAAAGTAGCTTCCAGTTCTTCCACAATCTTACTTCCTTTTCATATGTCCCTGTCGCAGTCTATAATGGTGTTCTCAGTGAAAGCCTGAACACGATTATACTCAGTAGTGCTGTTCCTAGAATCTCCGCTATCATGAACAAAGCTCAATTTAATGCGTATGTCACACTGGTGACGGCTTGTTCTCACCTCTGTGTCACCCAGCTGATCTCTCAGGCTTAATGCTAAGCCACGCACATTTGATTTATTCTACTTTCCGGCAATTACGTTCTCTAACAGTGACATGGTGGGACTGGCTCCGCTCTGTGTTTTGTTATTACTAATGTCTATGTTTCAGCGCAGTTCGTTGATCTGCTTTGATTTATTAACGCGTGTATTTACGTTTTTTCTGCTCTTCAGTGATAGATTCACAGAATGGGATTTGGTAATGAAAAGGATTCTAGTAAAATGTTTAAACCTCAGATATTTTCAGAGAGACAATCTTATCGCAATTACGATACAATTTTTAACCGCATTATGATAAACATTTGACATCTCAAATTGCTCCACGAACTTCAAGTGCACTGAACCTGTTGAGAGAGAGTACTTGTATTATGCGCAGCAGACAAAACAGAGTACTTCGCTTTGAAGCGCTGTCATTTTTATTTAATTAAATTGCAGCGTTTTGCAGCTGAGTAATCACTGAAGGCCATTTCACAATAAATTGCGCTGCCTTAATCATGACTGACTGACTGTGTTTGAAGGAGGAGAATGGAGGCTCAAGTATGAGAGAGCCATCAGAGAGATCGAGTTCACCAAGAAGAGACTCCAGCAAGAGTTTGATGACAAACTAGAGGTGGAGCAGCAAAACAAGAGGCAGCTGGAGAGGAAAGTAAGGACTACTCACCCACACATTGTTGTTTTTATTTAGATTTTTTTTTAGCTCCTACACTTTTTTCCAGCTTTTACATCTTCAGTGATTGCCAGCACATCCAAGTCCATTGAAAAGATATTGGTTTAATTGTTCTAGCTAATTTCACTAATTTGTTTTACAATGTTTTGATTTACTTTGCCAACATTTAAAGCAATGTTTTTTAATGTTTTATTTGTACAGTTTGCAGTTTAACTCTTTCTCCACCAGTTTTTTTTAATGAAAAGTTGTGAGCCACAACTATTTTGATAAGTTTATATAGGGTTTAATCATTCCACTGTGGCGACTACTGATAAAGAAGGGCGTAAACGGAAGGAAAGTGAGAGTGAGGTTAACCGTTATCGGCCTGTCCATGACACAGCTAGAAGCTTTTGTGTTTAAAGGGATTTCTCTCACTAACTTCATCCTAATGAGATTCAAAGTCATCAAACATGAGTTTAAAGATAAGGGGTATGAGTCAATGCCATTAATGCCTGCCTGTACATCTGAATACCTCTTACATACAGTTTACATCTGGGTAGGGTTGCACCAGCTGATCCTAAGTTCTTTTTTAAACTGGAACATCCACACTAGAGGCTTTGTAACTATTAGCTAGTTTGTTACTAAATTTGGTCTCACTTCGGTTTCACCACATGTTCTTAAGGCAAACCGTAGTTAGATATTATAAATGACATTTTAATAGCACATTAAATTACAGTCAGTCACTAATAACATACGACCTCAGACTCCTGACCTTACCCTAAGATCGCTAATAAAATAAAATATCTAAAAATAAAAATAACATCTAAACACCCTGTTTTTTGAATACATTCTTATAAGTCAGTGGCCTGTTATCAGTTATACCTTAGATTGCGCGTCCCTGCAGTTGACTTTCTTCTCCAAAGCTAACAAACATATCATAAAAGCCCAGACTTCACTGATATTGTCAGTGTGTTCCAACTCAACAGCATGTACTGTCTCAAGCATGAATGTATTATCTGAAACTCACATGTCTAGACAAGACACTCAGTGGATGGACAGATCCACCTGTACAGACTCACTGAGAATCTGTGTGTTTAGCTGACAGACCTGCAGGCGGACAATGAAGAGGTGCAGCGCGTGGCTCAGCAGCTGAAGAAGAAATGCCAGAGACTGACAGCAGAGCTGCAGGACACCAAACTGCACCTGGAGGGCCAGCAGAGCCGCAACCACGACCTGGAGAAGAAACAGCGCAAGTGAGTCAGAGAGAGAGAGAGAGATTTACAAACACACTGTTGAGGAAATGGATAATTACACCTCTTACAGAGCACTTAATGCCACGGCAAGATATTTTGTTGGTTGGATGTCTATTTCGGTCATGTCAGGCTGTGATGAACCACCCAAGTGAAAACACGTTGGCCCAAAATCCTTTTCTTCAAAACGGTCTACTTATACTGTTGGTATTAATACAGAGTTGCTCATTTAAATCTGTTTCACAAGCTCTCAATTCCATTTTAGCTTTATTTGATTCAGAATTATTCAGTATATCTGTAATGACAACCATTTTGTTGACTTGTTCTAATGTGCAGTATACATTAGTAATAAGAAATTATATCCCTATTAAGGATTTAAACTATGCAGGATGATATTTCAGACTAATTCAGATTCTTTTGAACTATTGACTACTTATTTTTTAAATGAACTGGCTTATAAGATATTTACAAACTATATGTACACTTATATATATATATATATATATATATATATATACACTTAATGTTCACATGCAAGACTTTTGTGAAGAAAAATCTTTCAGTGTTTTTGTGACCGAGTGCAAAGTTTGAGGGAATGCAGTATTCTTGTGGGAGAATGCCGAGTTTCTCAGGGGAACACAAAATTCTAGTGAGAGAACACAGTGTATTTTAAGGAAAATTAATACTCTTGTTGAAGAGTCAGACACATTGAAAGCACTGCCACCAGTGCCATTATGTTCTACAGAGGGTGGATGCCAACATCTGATTCGGACATGTAATAATAAGTTGTTAATAAAGTTTTGTCTCAGAAAGGCGCATTTGACAGTAGCTTGAGATGAGAGTAGCTAAAGAGTGAGGCGAAATTCAAAATTGTTTATTTTCATTCATAAAAATTGTACCATATGTACAAATTGTGACAGACTCCTATATAGGTAACACTTTACTTGAAGGGGTGGTCTTTAGAGTGTCTTGACACCTTCATAATCAGGACATGACATGAGATGCCATGAATAAGACTATTTTTTTTCATGTCATTAAGTGCCATTTGTTCCATTATGTCATTTTAAATGCAAAGATGATGATGTTCGAGACATAAATTTATTATATACATAATTTATTTATAAATACAGATAACTTGTCATTAACCTTTCATAAGCATGATTGTCATGAACAAAAAGTGTCTTAAATAATTTTCTGATCACTTTCTTCAGTTGATCAAAGTGCATTTGTCATTAAAATATAGCAGTAAAATTGTCAATACTCTGTCAAATAAGTTTATGAAAGAGTATATTTAATGACATGTAATGACTTTCTAATGACAAATTCAGTTTGTGTCAAGAAAAATATGAATCATGCTGTCGAAAAAAAGAACCACAATCATAATAATAGCCTCATGACAATCATGTTTATGACAGGTTTTTGACAAATGTGTTGTCTTGGTAATGTAAAGTTGTCATGACAAAGACAGGTTATGGTGTATTTATGTCAAGTTTCATAACAAAAACATCTCACAACAATAAACTTTGCATTAAAAATGACATAACTGAGTAAATTACTCTTAATGACAGTTGCCAGAAGCATGCATAAAATGTCATTCACATTCATGACGTGTCTTTTAATGATTAAGGATTTTTCATGATATACATATTTCATCAGTATTATGAACACCTCTTCAAGTAAAGTGTTACCCATGTTTTTTTTTAATATTTTTAGACCTTTAAGCACAAGAACAACCTCAATACCACAGTAAAAATGTTTGGATCTGAGAGCTGGAACAGTGGTATTCAGTGGTCGCGCAAATGAAAGGTCCATGTTTTTTAGCAAATGCAAACTCAAGACAATACTCATGCTGCAATGCAACGTTTCTCTTTGGAATGCACTACTTGACAGGAACTGTTTTTGGATTTGCACCTAATCACAATGAACTGAAAAACAATATTTTTAGCAACTCTAATATGTTGAACATGGAATCTGTTCCAATTAGCTGAGATTTAATTGTTTAGAAGAATGAAATCACTATCGTTTCTTGGAGCGTGAATGTGTGAAGGTGCTGTTGCTAAGCCTCAGTAGACTTTTGAGTAAACTGGCAGAGGCTGTGCCTGTCACTGCGGAGGGCATGTGTGAAAGTCCACTCTAAATGTAATGGTCAGCCCGCGGCTCAGGGTGACGGCAGATTTAGTCAGTGGGAGGGATGGGGGGAGGGTGAGGAGAGCGGTTCTTCATCTCTCCGTGGGGCTCAGATTAACACGAAGAGTTGCATAAGACTCATTTACGGGATCATAACAGGTCCTAGGAGAGGAGGGGGAGGAGAAAAGAAGGAAAAAAGAACAAACTGATTTGCCCCAAAGCGTCACGACTTGCACGTTGTTGCCCACTTACAAGTTAACCCAATCAGAAAACTCTCCCCTAATGCCCCTCCTGACACACACGTCACACACAATACTGTAAAGCTTAGAAGAGTTTTAGTTCTCAAAGCTCCGCTATGCTGGGCTATTTTAGGAAAAGCAGGTACGTTGTTATTTTTACACTTTTCTTTGTCAGTAGACTTGTGCTTATTGATATTAAAGTGATTAGCGATTCACTTTAGTTATTGCATTATACAGTACAGTATACAGTATTTTGATTAGTGGTCAGCTAATATGTGTTTTTAATTTGTAATACAGATATTTAAATGCAGGGAGACTAAAAATATCTATACGCATAATACAATTTAATTACAGCAAATTAAAAGTAATTATAGTTATTAATGGAAATAGTAAAACAAAATTACATTATAATGAAATTTTTGCCATCTATGCTTTTCTTTTTTACTCATTTCAATACAATGTATGATTCAAATGGTTATTTAAAGGGACATTTTCTTCAGACCATCCAAGATTTTGCAAAACATTATAGAAAATAATTTAGCTAAAACCTAGTTATTCCTTATTAATTATTCATAAAGAGTATGTGGCACCTGATTATACATTAGTATTCCAAGTACACAAGCATTGATTGGTTTGTCAGTGCAAGAAACTGGACATTATTTGAGCTTGTTGACTTATTATTGCATTTATCACACAACTTTGGCCCATATGTGTTTTTTAAGCTATTAAAGTGCTGTTAGTTATTGACTTGCCTTTTATAAATTTCCAACCACCACAGTTTCAATTACAGATTTTCTTTATTGTTGAGCAATTCCAACGTTACGCATGTGACATTTGCAGTAAAAACTCAAAGCATAAATTCACATAGGAAGTATATGTTAACATTATATTAAAACATCTGTTTATATATATATATATATATATATATATATATATATATATATATATATATATATATATATATATATATATATATATATATATATATTTTTTTTTTTTTTTTTAATATTATTATTAATATTATTATATTATTATATTTTTTATGGCAAGATTGACATTTGCACGGGGTTGCTCTGTTCTACTAAAGATAGAAGTCACATACATGGTAGGCATGGGATGATAACCGGTTTCAAGGTTTATCACTGTTTGGAAATTTTCGGTTATACCATTCCTACAGTATATGTACGGTTTTGTTTTATGTGTTTTTTACAACTTTTTTATTTAGTTTATTAGGGCAACAGTATCTCCAGCGGAAAAGAACTATTCACATTAAAATCTACTGTTCCAAAATATTTTTAATGCTTCTTAAAATAAAATAATTTGCGTTCAATGGGGAATAAATTGTTAAAAAGAACTTATTTTAGAGCAGTTATCACAATACTGTGAAACTGATATTTTTCATACACGTGATATTATCATACCATCAGAATCTTTGACTGGCCCATGTCTAATACATAGTTGCTGAGTGGGAGGAAATTAACAGGATTCCTTTAAATGTCCTAAAAAATAAAAGTGTCTGAAGAATTCCTAAATATTGCTTGGCTTATTCACAGACAAATTTAACCTCCAAAAATCTAAAATATCACTCACTCTAAGCCTCATATTTAATTTTAAACCTAAATTTGGGTAACACTTTATTTTGATGGTCCATTTGAGTATTAGTAGACTGAAAAATATCTGCTGAAACTGCTCCTTCAACAGACATTTAACTGATTATAAGAAACTTTGCAAGTACATCTCAACTTACACTAACCGTAACCCCAACCCCAACCTAACAGTCTACTCATAATCTAATGAGAATTAGTTGGCATTTAGATGCAATGTAACTTAAATTCAACAAACAGACCATCAAAATAAAGTGTGACCTAAATTTCTTCTACATAAAAGTTGTTTTTGGGAAATGTAAATGAAACTTATTAGTTTAACCAAAAATGATCAAAAACTTGACTACAAACACATCAGTTGACAAATACAAAGTGACCAATCATGACCATTAGATAATAATAAATTCTATACAAGCAATACAAACAATACAAACTTAATACAAATATAAGTTGCATTAAAATATTGTCATTATGGTTGTAGTTTAGTCAGTTCTTTTGAAATCCTTTCCAAAGTCCACCACACAGAATCAGTGAATGTAAACCCTCTGGAAAACTGTTTTACATCTTTGTGTCTTTTGTGTTCCTGAGATGAAGTATTTGTTTTGTTGATGCAGGTTTGACTCAGAGCAGACTCAGGCTCAAGAGGAGGTGCAGAGAGAGAAGAGTCAACGGGAGAAGCTCAGCAGAGAAAAAGACATGCTGACCGGGGAAGTGTTCAGCCTTAGACAACAACTAGAGGTCCGCAACCGCTCTTATATCATCCTCTCTTTGTTGTCTCTCGCTTCAGTCCTGGCTGTGATGTACATGTGTCTGTGTGCACCAAGCCCAGACTCTGTTGTCCTAAATGAGTTTTTCTCTTCTCTTTCAGGATAAGGATCTGGAGATATGTGCTGTCAATCTGAAGCTGGAGCAGATGGAGGCGGAGCTTCAGGATCTAAACTCGCAGGAGTCGAAGGATGAGGCGTCATTGGCCAAGATTAAAAAGCAACTTCGTGACCTTGAGGCCAAAGTCAAAGATCAAGAGGAGGAACTGGATGAACAGGCTGGAACCATTCAGATGCTGGAACAGGTGATGTTTTGAATGGGATACACAGATTTGTTTTTACAACATTTTATTATTAGTTTTGGTCGTAATTTGACAGACCCTTTTTAAAAATGTGTTTAAAGACAACCATGACTTTTAATTTGAAGTTATTAGCTTTTAGTATTTTATCAATTTCACATAATCATAAAGTTTAAAAAAGAGGAAAAAAAAGATGATTATGTACATATTATTTATTGCTAAAAGAGGAGGTGCTATATAAAACAATGATCATTTTAAAAAGTTACAGATATAAAAAATTAAACACCTATGAATCTAAAATAAACCAAAAAAATTGTTGTTTTTGTTCTTGTGATCAGGTGATCACCTTTTCAATCATGATGAAGATTTTTAATAACCAATATTCTACTTTAAAGTCTGCGTGAACCAGAAATTGCTGAGACTTTTATTTAAGTATGTTAATGTACTTCCAACTGAAATGGAATATTGAGTAGGCACATCATTCCCTCATAGCAAACTAACGGTAAGAGAGGCATGGTTAAGAATATTTTGAAGGAACGATATTCAGACACAGAAGCAAATAACAGACTTTGATTAAAGATTATCAAAACAAGTTTTTGTTAACTAGGCGTGGAATAATTGTTCACCTAAAGAATATTAATGTTTGCTCACAAAAAATCTGTGTAAACAAGGGATGCTCTGAATGATCGACCAAAGATCGGTATCACATTTTACATCGGTACTCGGCAATCTGGCAAATCTCATAAACCGATCGCAGGTGTTTGTTTGAGTTTACAAGCAGAGGAAGATGCACGTGTGCTCCTGTATTATGCATACCCTACAGCAGCCAAACACTTGAGGAGGTAACTGATGTGTGGGGGCGTGAGCAATCAGTGCACTCGTGTCACAACAGCTAAAATATAAAAAGATGCAGTGCGACCTATTTTTATAGTCTATTGGCGCAACTCGTGCGAGTGATGGTCTCTTTGTTGCAAGTGCAACCATTGTATTTCCAGTGTTTTGAGCTGCTGTGATGAGATCACCCCTATCTAGTGTCTCATCCAACCTTGTGACCTCTCCCGGAAGCTCTGCGAGCCTTATGCTAATTCATATCGGCTCCATGATCCCCAAAAATGAGTTAAAATACCTGGAAATTATAGCGACGAGAGTGAATGAGCAAGAGAACAGATCGCAAGAGGCACAGTTATGGTCTAAGCATTACATTTCTTAGGTTAAATGAACACCTGTAAATTCCCCCCTCTCTCTCACTGAGAGAACTGCTGTCAATAGTTGGACACAAGCAAAATATTGGAATGGTCTTGTATGTATTCAGGCCTTTCTTCATATAACAACTGAAAGTTCAGTGTTTTTAACAATATTGCAAGTTCACTAAAAGCTGGCTGGAATTATTAGATAAATAAAACATGAATATTTAGTAATATAACTTCTTGTAAAATACTTTTTGCAATAAACAGTAGTTTATAGGCCTATTTTCTTTTAGTAGTTAAGTATTAGATTTATAAGTGATTTATATTAGATTTATATTAGATTTATAGGTGTGCACTTTTACTTCTTATGCATCAAATGTGCGCTCCAAACTTGTTCTTGATTAAGACATGTTGAATTCTTCTTTCATCATTTGCAGTGTTTCCAAATGTTATATTATTTTCTGTGGGGGTTCATTCCGCTGTGGCGAACCCTGATAAATAAGGGACTAGGCCGAAGTAAAATGCTGCTTCTGACTATGACATGTTCACACCTAAATGGTTATTAGAGACATGTTTAAGGTATTATATGAGGCATCCTTAATTTATTTCCTCAGTTAAGACAAGATCTCCACTTAAGTATTTAAATACTTAGAGGGAAATGTGCTTAATTCATTATAAAGCTTGAAGCATTAGAATCCGTACTCGGTAATGGCGGATCACCATGACAAGGAATTGGTACTCTGTATCGACTACAAAAATCCTAATCAGAGCATCCTTATTGTAAATTTAGAATACACACGCACTTTAAATCTCAAACCGTGGCATGAGTCGTGCACCAATGAAGTCTGGAGAATAAAGATATATGTTGCATCGAACTGCCTGGTGTTTAATGTATTCTTGATGTGATGCACATTCTCTGTGCACTCAATTTTCACCTGTCATGCAGAATATGCAAATTCATGTAGATTCAGCTGATGTGTCTGTGTGGAGAAATTGTCAATATGCACAGTCTGCATACATTATAATAATAATTATGAAGCAGTTTGTTGGCCTGTGTGGCGGTGTTATTTTGCATATGCTTCTGTATGCGGACTGCGTGTGGTTTCACTGTGTTCTATCGCATGCGTGCGTTCAGAAGGTGCAGATTTGTATTCACTGACTTGTTGATGTTGTGACCTGCAGGCCAAGCTCCGTCTGGAGATGGAGATGGAGAGACTGAGACAGACGCATTCGAAAGAGATTGAGAGCAAAGACGATGAAGTGGAGGAGATCAGACAGTCCTGCAGCAAAAAGGTATGATACTTTCAGCCGCCCACCTTTATTGTGTAAAATCCATCATTGTATAGTGTTATATTATAATTAAATAAATGTTTGCTTTTAAAATTCCCACTTTGCATTACAGTCTTCATAGTCTACATGTTATGTAAATGCTGGATAATATAATAATCCTTACTGGGCAATTTTTTTTTGTCTAGCGACTGGTATATTAAAATCCAAACAAATAAATAAATAATAATATTTATTTTATTTTATTTCAATTAATTTAATTTTTATCTGACCAGCCACCATAGAATAATAATCATTATTTCATACTTTTATGTATAAAACAGATGCATATATTAATTGACTGATTGACTTGTTTATTTATTATAATTAGGATTTTTTATGTATTATTACTATTATTATTAATATTATTATTTTAATAATAATAGTACATAATAATAATAATAATAATAATAATAATAATAATAAAGATTATATTATAATAATTTTATGTATTAATATATAATAATAATAATAATAATAATAATAATAATAATAATAATAATAATAATATATTAATACATAAAATGTGTAAAATAATGATTATTATTGTGTAGTGGTTGGATAGATGATGATGAAGATGATGACAATAATAATGCTAATAATAATAATTATTATTATCATCTATCCAACCACTATACAATAATAATCTTTATTCCACACATTATATTATATTATATTATATTATATTATATTATATTATATTATATTATATTATATTATATTATATTATATTATATTATATTATATTATATTATATTATATTATATTATATTATATATTGACTTTCTTATTTACTGTAAAATTACTGTACACTACAATTATGCATGTATTATACTGTATATTTATTGACCTATATTTACAAAATTTAATTTTTATGTAAATGTACATCTACCCTTTACTTAAGATCTTGACTAAGCATTCTTTTTTGTTGTGATCACTATAGAAATGTGTAGTTGTTTATATTTATATACAGCGTTGGGGAAAGTTACTTTTGAAAGTAATGCATTACAATATTGCAGTTGCTCCCCAAAGAAGTAACTAGTTGCGTTATTTATTTGCTTTTATGGAAAGTAATGCTCTGCATTACTTTTGAGTTACTTTGAGTTACTTTTTTTTTTACGTTACTTTTTCTGACCTGTTTGAGGCTTGATCTCTTTCGGAACTTGCAGGTTTTTTTTTCTTCTTCTTTTTTTTTAATAGAGCAGCTCTGTATTTAACAACAGGCTGTAGATGTAGAACCTACACCTTCATTTACTGTTAAAAAAAATAATTTTGAACAATTTAAACAACGTTATCTTTGGAGAACTTCCTGATGCTAAACATGCTGTATACAGATAATTGAAAGTTGAAAGCCATGTGTTTGCTACTTTTGTGTATTTGCCTTATTAGTTCAGTAAAATCACTGTCCACTGAGAAAATCCTCTTTTCCTCTGTGTTAAAATGAATAAAATACTTCCATCACAGAAATGCAAGGCTCTGCCGTTTTGGTTTTTGTCTGTTCCTGCGGGGAGCTTATTTTCTCATTGAGTGTGATTCAACGTGATTACACTGATTTTAATACAGCAAACTATTTTAAAAAGCGTATTCATTAATCTAAAAAGTAACTCGAGTTGCATTTAAAAATATAGATATATTTCTATAACATATATATAATATAATTACTCAAATATTATTACTTAATTTTCTAAAGTAATGCTTTACTCGTTATTCGTTATATAATATTATTATTATTAATATTATTAACTCGCGTTACCTGTAATGCATTACCCCAACACTGTTTATATACCAACTTCAGAAGAAAAATATATGACATAAAATAGGTCTTTGTTACAACAAAAAACAAAAGAAAGAAAGAAAAGTAAGTCATCATGGCCTATTACATTTGCATAAGTCAGGGCCTACTGCTTTCATACACATTTAGTAACATCATCTTTTCTCTTCAGTCAAACTACCTTTATTTCTGTGGAGTTTACACAAGGCAGTGCTTTACAGACAAAAAGTCATCATGTAGGAATTTGCAACAATGTGGAATAAATTCAACACATCATACAGTCCTACTCTAATCTTTTTTCATTAGCTGACAGCATTTCACAAGTTGAAGTGTGTTCAATTTATAGCATTTTAATTGCTGGCGTTCAGTTTTTATGCAGTGCTCGCTTCAGCTCCTGTACGACATAAATAAACAAGACATATTGGGCCATTTGTCGAATACGAATTTTCCTTCAGCGATGTTCGGCTCTTGTTGCTGATAGCGGCTTCACGTTTGTGGAGTGTCTTTTGCGCGGAGGTGCAGATAAGCTGAACTCAACGAGTTTTGTTTTGATGTATAATTCATGGGCCTGCTATTTTATTTTCCTCACGTATAGTTCACCTTTCCCTCCTCTCCACTTAACCAATCAAGCTGCCAGTACAGTGCATCCTATAATTACCCTTCTTTGGGTCCTTTGATTGACACTTGAAGCTGCTCAGATGCATCTAAAGACACATTGAGGGAGTGTATTGATATGTCTGGAATGATGGTATATAATTGGATTGACTCTTCAGGGCAGTGCTACTTCACAAAGCCCTCAGTGATGTTGTGTGTGTTTTGTGTGTGTGTAGCTCAAGCAAATGGAGGTGCAGCTGGAGGAGGAGTATGAAGACAAGCAGAAGGTCTTAAGGGAGAAGAGGGACATGGAGGCCAAACTGATGAGCGCTCAGGACCAGGTACAAAACAAATTTGTTCACATCTGGTTGAAAAGGGATTGGTTAAATATGCTCTGTTTTTCATATTTAATAGAAGATGCAGATTTTTTTTTTGGCTTATTTTAATTAGGGATGCTATGATTATAAATTTTGGTTGTGCGATTTCACGGTTTCACGATTGTTATGCATTTATTAATTTATTTATAAACTATTATTTATATATTTATTTATAAACTTTATAACTAGTTTAGGCTTGATAACTCTTCATATTTTAAAGTGTAGTTTACTGCTGATCAGCAACCAAATAATACAGCACAAAAAATAATACAAAACAAACAAACAATAGTCCATTTCTCTCTTTGAACTTAAAAATAAGTGAACAACGTTTTTGACATTTAAACATAAGAAATAATTTTTACACTGATAAAATTAAAGAACAATGAATAAATAAATAAAAATAAGAATAAAATAAAAAATAGTAATAATATTAATAACAGTTCCTTACATTTATATAGCGCTTTTCAGGATACTCAAAGCACTTTACACATTGGGGGGGGATCTCCTCATCCATCACCAGTGTGCAGCATACACCGGGATGACACGACGGCAGCCATATTGCGCCAGACCTCACATCACACACCAGCTGATTGGTGGAGAGGAGACTGAGTGATGATGATATGGGGATGATTAAGAGGCCATGATGGACAAAGGCCACTGGTCAAATTTGGCCAGGATGCCGGGGTTAAACTCTTATCTCTCTTTTTCGAAGGACATCCTGGGATTTTTAACAACCTCGGTTTAACATCTCATTCGAAAGACGGTGCTCACTGAGCAGTAAAGAGTCCCATTCGCTTTAATGGGGCGTTAGGACCCACACAAACCGCAGGTTGAGTGCCCCCAAGCTGGCCTCACTTGCACCACTTCCGGCAGGAATCTAGATTTTCCCATCCAGGTACTGACCGGGCGCAGCCCTGCTTAGCTTTAGTGGGCAACCATGTGAGAGTTGAAGAGAGTTGCTGCTGGCCAGTATTTGCTAAGAATTTCCCTTTTAAAGAGAACAAATGTAGCCAAAGGCTGTTGAACCTCTTTCTGAAAAGCACTTTTGACCAACTATATTATGAACTTGTTTGGTATTTTCACTTAGTTTCTTTTTTCTATTTGGAGTACAAATGTGTATATTCCATACAAGGTATGAAGCTTATTGGTCCATTCTTGTCACGGGACTTGCAGTGCGCTGTGCCAATTTTTTCAACTAGGTGCACCTGGAAAGCGTGAGAGTGTCGTGGTGCATGAGAGCATCGTGCCACGAGGGCACAGCATGCACGTCACTCCCAATATGCATGTAAGAAATGAAATAACGAACTTGCGTGCACAAAAGACGCAACATGTGAACGGCCCTTAGTTAATAGCCTCAGCCATAGTTAATCCAGTGTGTGTGGGTATTAGCTTCGGTGTACAAGCTTGAAACTTTAAACTAGCATACAGTTGGCATTTGTTTAAACTTTGTTTAGTTGCAGCAGTTTGGTCCGTGCAGAAATGCGGTGTTGAGAAGTCTTTACGATTATTTAACTGTGACGAATTAAAGCGTGGTTAATAGTAAAATCGGTCAATCGTTGCATCCCTGATTTTAATATTTGTGTTACTTTTGTAAGTGATTTTGAATTGGAAGTTTGGCACTTTTTTGTTAACATGTTTAATGGCATTAAAAAGTTGGGGGTCTGTAAATTATTATTATTTATTTTATTTATTTATTATTTTATTACATTAATTTACCTTCATTTATTACGTTAAAGTTTACAGTTGTTTTCATTTAAACATTTCATGTTTCAAATTTAAAAAAGCAATAAAAATACAAACTCCTATGTTCAACAATGCTTTATTGGTAATACTGAAGAAGTGCTTACATATACTTAGTTTCATCACATAATTTATTCCCTCATAGCAAACTAATGGTTAAAGGGGTGTGGTTAAAAATGTTATTTCTGAAGCTGTCAAAATAACGTCAACAGAGTAGGATCACTACTCCAAACTTTGATTGAGGCCAAAACAAACATTTTTTTAAAGGATTAACTTGCAAGGATGAATTGTTCACCTAAATAATAACAATGTGCAATAGTTTAACATTTTTATTAAACATCAACAAACAACAAAAAAACAGCAACAAAAAAACCTTTTGTTCTAAGTGTAAAGAACAATCAGTAGCAGTTGCTAAAATCCAAGCAAAATCACCTGCTTAAGCATTGAATGTGGATTTCTTTATGGGTCATCTAAAACCATGCTTCTTATTTTCAGGTGAGCCACAGAGATGTGGAGGCAGAGAAGCGTCTGAGGAAAGATCTGAAGCGCACCAAGGCCCTGCTGGCTGATGCTCAGATCATGCTGGATCACCTGAAGAACAATGCGCCCAGCAAGAGAGAGATCGCCCAGCTCAAGAACCAGGTCTGTTGTTCGTCTCCCTGTGCGCTCTACATCACATCCAGCAGTAAACATACATTTTATTTATGAGCGTTTGTGTTTATGTTCCCTGTACAGCTTGAGGAATCCGAGTTCACATGCGCTGCTGCAGTCAAAGCCCGAAAGTCAATGGAAGTAGAGATCGAGGACCTCCACGTCCAAATGGATGACATATCCAAATCCAAGCAGGCGGTAAGTCTGTCTGTGCTTGGGGGAAAAAGAAAAATGAAGCTGAAATAATTTTTATTTCTTTTAAATGAGAATCCACCATAGGTGTCAATTCAATTATTTGCTACAGAGAAAGGATTTCCACCCTTAATGGCACATTTCCGATTCTGCCTCTAATTTGAACAAGATGTATCACTCTGAAATGCATCACACTTTAATAATTCTATCATTGGTACAGTATTATTTGAGCATGAAGAGAATTGTGTAATTGTGTCCTCGCTGTAGCGTATTATGAAGCGATATCAGGAGAAGCGGATGCAGCCAAATTCTGCAGATGCCGTTCCCCTGATGCTGTCTCCATATTGTTTTCCATTTTTTTTTTCTTCATCGCTGCCGCCTGTCATATTTCCTCAGCTCTCTGGAGCAAGAGACACTCAGACATAAGGGTGCAGTGAACATTTTAATTTTCTATAAAGCCGCAGCAATGCATTGTTTCGTGTTTTTTGTGGGTGTTCCTAAAGCAGAATATCGTCATATTGATCCGCTAGATGTGATAAATGGTTTGGCTTGATCACTGTCTGATTAGCTTCAGGTCTGTCTGACACCCCGTCATGGATTTCCACTAGAGGATTTGAAGGTGACACATGGGCTAGATACAATACACCTGCCAGACGGAGTTTAAAGGTGTGGAATTGGAGCTGCACAGACAATAGGAGATTTCTTTTAGCAGTGTCTAGCGTTTAAAGGAATATAAAATGGAAAATAGGACGGATGATTTTTCAATACTCAAAAAATGGTATTTAAGAAATCACATTGTCTTGTGATCACAATTTTTAATTTATTTTTGGCATTTTACTTTTATTATTAGGATTAGGAAAGGTCTACGAGACAGTACTCAAATTCAAGATGCCTGCAGCCCAATTGCACTATGTGCCAGTGCACTGATCACTAGGACTATCAACCTATCAGCATGAAGGAAGTCTCATTAACACTTTACTTAAAGAGGTGTTCATAAGACTGTCATGAAACTGAGGGTGAATGAGATTTAATCCATGCTTATGACAGCTGTTATTAAGTGTCATTTGCTCAGTTATGTCATTTTAAATGCAAAGATGACACTTTGTTATAAAAACTTGATATACATCACAATCAGCCTTCGTCTTTGTCATAACAATTTGACATTACCAAGACAACATAACTTGTCATAAATCTGTCATAAACATGATCGTCATGAAGCATTATAATTGTCATGAATATTTTTCTGATCGCGTTTTCAAAGCAACAATCTGTTTTTGTCATTAAATGTCTCATTAAAAGTGTTGTTGTGTTGAATAATTTTTAACAGCATCATTAATATTCAGTAACATTTTAATGACAAATTCAGCTTGTACTATTGCAGTTGAGGTTTAAAAAAATTATGAAACTGTTATAAAATTCATGACATATTTATAATAGCTTCATGACAGTCATGTTTATGACAGATTTATGACAAGTTTTGTTTCATTGGTAATGTCAGGTTGTCATGACAAAGACAAAAACAGGTTGTGATGTGTCCGTTTATGTCGTTTATAAATTTTTTATACACATTCATGACAAGTGTCATGTCATGGTTATAATGGTTTAATGACAGTCTTATCAACACCCCTTTAAGAAAAGTATTGCCAAGGCCTCTTTTGCTCACCATGGCTGAATTTAAAAGTGAAGTAAAAACCATACCATTGTGAAATATTGCTACACTAATGTTTTAAATATTTGAAAATGTAATTTATTCCTGTAATGGCTGAAAACCTGAATTTATTCCAGTCTTCAGTGTCACATGGTGGTTCAGAAATCCTTTTAACATGGTGATTTAGTGCTCAGCAAACATCTCTTATTATAAATGGTGAAAGGTTGTGCTGCTATTTCTGTGGAAGCTGATTTTTCACTTATTATTCATTGAATAGAAAGTTCTGAATTAGGTTTTTCAAAGAAGAATTTGATCAATTTGACACATCCTTGTTAAATAAATAAATAAATAAAAAGATTTTGCTAATGCCAAAGTTTTGAATGTTAGCGCACACAAAAAAGATTATTTTTATATTTGGAGAAATGAACCAGTCAGAATATGCTACTCTTTACGAAACAGTAGGTAGCCATATTGGGCTTTATAATGAGAATAGTGACATGTTAATATATATCAGAGACACTGATTGTTTTTTAAATATTATATTTTTATTTTGACCTTGAAGCTACACAGAACAATACAAAAAGCAACAACAATTATAAAGACATAAAATAAATGCAAAAAAAGAGACAAAAGACAGAAAAAAAGATTTTAAAACCATTAATAAATCAGATCCTCCAGTATTTTACATGTGTCAACAATTTTACACATACAGCTGAAGTCAGAGTTATTAAACCCACTTTGAATTTTTTTCTTTTTAAAATTTTTCCTAATGATGTTTAGCAGAGAAAGGAAATTTTCACAGTATGTCTGATAATATTTTTTTCTTCTAGAGAAAGTCTTATTTGTTTTATTTCAGCTTGAATAAAAGTAGTTTTAATTTTTTAAAAGCCATTTTAAGGTCAAAATTATTAGCCCCTTTAAGCAATTTTTTTTTCTTGATATTCTGCAGAACAAACCATTGTTATACAATAACTTGCCTAATTACCCTAACCTGCCTAGTTAACCCAATTAACCTGGTTAAGCCTTTAAAAGTCACTTTAAGCTGTATAGAAGTGTCTTGAAAAATATCTGGTAAAATATTATTTACTGTCATCATGGCACAGATAAAATAAATCAGTTGTTAACGAGTTATTAGAGAATTGAGTTATTAAAACTATTATGTTTAGAAATGTGTTGAAAAAGAAATTGTAGAAAAAAATAAACGGGGCTAACAATTCAGGGGGGCTAATAATTCTGACTTCAACTGTATATCTAGGCCAGAGGGCACAGGCAATATGGTGGTCTTGCAGACAATGACAGGGTTATACCTTTTCCTTGGGATTTGACAGGTTTTCAGGTGGCTCGATCCCAGCAATGTTATCAGATAGATTGTGTCTAAGTCTCTCTAAATGTAAAGTGCTAGAAAATTCTGAAAGCCAGGATTTAAAAAGTGGTTTTGATGCCTTTTTCCGTAAACAATGAATATATATATATATATATATTTTTTAGCTATCACCATTCCATATTAGACAGCTTTTTTTAATTTGATGACTGAACCCAGGAAGTGAGTCAGACCAAAAACAGCGATTGCTGGATCAGGGACGAGGTCACAAGAATAAGCCTTAGAGTAGAAGCTGCAAATTTAGCTGTAAACTCAAAAAGTTTTGGGTATGACTAAAAAAATATGTCCCAAGGAGCCTTCCACAGATTCACATTTGCTACATTTAGAGGAGATGGAG
This sequence comes from Danio aesculapii, assembly GCF_903798145.1. Lineage (NCBI taxonomy): Eukaryota > Metazoa > Chordata > Actinopteri > Cypriniformes > Danionidae > Danio > Danio aesculapii. Next base: position 24,493,566 of record NC_079449.1, on the reverse strand, counting down.
GGGTATAATTTATTAAGCTTAACCCTAGAATAATGAAGCCAATGTACTACTTAGTTGGTGTCTTGGTGTACTACTTAGTTGGTGTCTTGAGTTAATAGAACATGTATTTATGACCTTGATAGACTTTTTATAGTCTTAATTGGCAATTTGAATGCCTAAATCTTTCTCTCAGGAATCTTTCAAATACAAGGTAGATATGTCAAACTGATTATTAAAATGTCTATAAAATGGGAAATCAAATTAGAGGCATCAGGAGAGGCAGAAAATAATTTATATACATCATGTTCATCTGCTAATAGTTCAAAGTGGGAGATAGATATACGAACATAGTTTCTCAGCTCTAGATATCTAAAAAAATGTGATGGTAAATGTAGCAAATTTACCATCAATGTACACGCCTCTTACATCAGAGACTTGACGTATTTAAAACCACTTACAAATTACAAATATGTGTAAAATATAGCCCCTTTAGTAGTAATTGATTTGCGTTGATTTGTAAAATAAAGGGAGAATGTGAAAGTATGTTTTGACAAATCGTTAAATTTCTTGCTTCTATGCTGACTAATTCATTAGCAGTTTGTCATGACTACATGATTTTTGCTTTTCTAAATACATTTGAAAGTTACTCCTCAGAGATTAGCTGAATCTATTGTTGAAGTAATTATTATTGAATGGAATTAGACCTCTGATACAGTTTGACAGAGCAGGCGCTGAAGTGTTCGTCTCTAATTGGGAGACGCTTCTGTGTTCTCAGGGATTTATACAATGCAGGCAGCTACTGTGTAGTGATGGTGTGACAGGAAAATTATCTCTTTAAGGGATAAAAGGAGATGGCTTTCGGTCTGAAGCTAAAAATGAGCTGCAGTGTTCATGCAGGGAGCTCAGTATTGATGTTTAAGAGAAGTCAGTTATTTTATGGTAAGACTAAATAAAGGGGGTGTTCGTAAGGCTATAATAAAACCTGTATAATCATGACAGACTGTCATTAAAGTGTTATTAGTTTATTTGTTTCATATTGAATGCGAAGGTGACGTTGTTAATTATCAAGACAACATAATTTGTCATAAATCTGTCATAAACATGACTGTCATGATGACATTAAAATTGTGTCATGTTTTTTTAACAGTGTCATTAATATATATTTGACTTCAACTACAGTGGTACAAATGGGAATGTCATTATACGTCATTAAATATTAATGATCCTCTCAAAATTATTTGAGATTTCTTAGAGATTTTAATGCCATTTCTTTTGTTTACTGGAAAAAAAGTGATTAGAAAAATTACAATGGCTTCATGACAATCATGTTCATGACAGATTTATGACAAGTTGTGACAGACTGTCAGTATTGGTTTGTCAATGTGTCATAACAAAGACTCAAACGACGTCATCTTTGTATTTAAAATTACGTAACTGAGTGAATGAAACTTAATGACATTTGTCATCAGCATCCACTTAAATTTCCTTCACATGTTTGTAATTCATGATTATAAAGGTGTCCTGACAGTCTTATAATCACCCGCTTTGATTAAAGTGTTACACATATCTATTTATTTATTCATTTATTCATTTTCATCCACTGTTTCTGGGGCCGGGTCGGGGGGGGCAGCAGTCTTAGGATAGAACCCCAGAATTCCCTCTTCCCAGACCCTCCAGCTCCTCCGGGGGGATCCCGAAGCGTTCCCAGGCCAGCCATGAGACATAGTCCCTCCAGGGTGTCCTGGGTCTTCCCGGTGGAACATGCCTGGAACACCTCCCTAGGTAGGCGTCCAGGAGGCATCCGAAACAGATGCCCGGGCCATCTCAGCTGACTTCTCTCAATGTGGAGGAGCAGCGGCTCTACTCCGAGCTCCTGCTGGGTGACAGAGCTCCTCACCCTATCTTTAAGGGTGCCCCCTGCCACCCTTTGAAGGAACCTCATTTCGGCCGCTTGTATCCGAGCTCATATGTATCTGAGCTCATCCCAAAGCTCATGACCATAGGTGAGAGTAGGAACTTGATTGACCGGTAAATCGAGAGCTTTGCCTATTTGGCTCAGCTCCTTCTATACCACAATGAACCGATACATCAACCGCATTACTGTTGCTGCTGCACCAATCCGCCTGTCAGTCTCACGTTCCATCATTCCCTCACTTGTGAACAAAACCCCAAAATACTTGAACTCCTTCACCTGGGCTAAGGACATTTTTCCAACCTGGAGATGGCAAACCACCTTTTTCCAGTGGAGCACCATGGCCTCGGACTTGGAGGTGCTGATTTTCATCCCAGCAGCAAACCGCCCCAGTGCATGCTGTTTATTTATTTAGTTTTTAATGTTGATTATAAATCAAACAATCAACTAAAACAGTGTTCCTGGAGGACCACCAACACTGCATATTTTGAATATCTCCTTAGTCTGTCACCCCCCTTACAGGTCTTTCAGTCTCTGCTAGTGAGCTGAATCCGGTATGTTTGGTTAAGGACACCTGGAAAATGAGCAGAGCTGGTGGGCCTCTAGGAACATGGTTGAGAAACACTGAACTAAATGATTATGGACTGTTTTTTTAATGTATATTTTTAATACACATTATTGCTGTTATTATCCATGAGAGTAGCATACTTTTTTAAAATGCAATTTTCTGAATATGTATTTTCAAAGATTGTTTAAATCTCCTGAATCACGCGTTTCAACGAGATTGTTTGTTTTTCCATTCATATTTCTCAGTGATATTTCATACACATTATTTCAACACACATTTCAATTTACAGTCTTGTGCTTTTGTTTGATTGTGGTTCAGCTCGAGGAGCAGCTGAGTCGTTTGCAGAGAGAGAAGAACGACCTGCAGTCTCGCATGGAGGAAGACCAGGAGGACATGAACGAGCTCATGAAGAAACACAAAGCCGCCGTTGCCCAGGTAACTCTTTCCAGCTCTCATGGCTGTCAGAGCTGCTCCTCACCATCCCCATCAAACACAGAGGACAGTATGCGTCTCTGCATGCACTTTTATATTTATGTATGTATATGTAATGCATGCATACATTCATATTCACAACAAGCAGGAGTGATGTGAAACAAACCTAAGAAGCTTTTCTGAGCATATCGCATGTGACTGCATATCTGACATTTTCCAGTATGATTCATTGCTGATTCTCGGCAACATGCTTCCATCACGCAAAATCAAATCTACAGCATCATTTAGTGTGTGCAGATGGACCGTTTCTGCCTTTTGATTGGTTGTTTGTGCCAGTGTGAATGTGATTGAAGCAGTTGTCGTTTATTTGAGTGTGTGGGTTGATTGTCATTAACAGTGTTTTAAACACAGCGTGCTGCTATAGCAGCGATGTAGAGATGAGTGATGTGTCTCCACAGACCCCAAGTAAACAGATCCTTTACAACGGAACAGCCCTGTTCCCTAGGGTTTATTTCACCAGCTCTGTGGTTCATTTATGTGCAGGTTTTAAAACCCACATTCATACTTGAGGCATTCAGATTGTCTCAACTATCTCCCTGCTTCATTTCACTCATCTTTCTGTTAACATGCCATTTATTGCTGCCATTTTTTTTGAGCGATGTCATTAGCAGGCAAAAAGATTGTTTCTCTCTCTGCAGCTAAATGGAATATTTTCAAAATAATGTGTCATCATAGTGCATGTTCCTCAGTTTGTGCAATACATGTTGTTTTAATGGTACAGTATATGGGCTAGTATGCAGTAAAGAATACTAATCATATTATTTGTCAGTTTTTCATATGATTTGAAATGAATGTGCATCCTTTTAAATAATGAAATGGATTGTTGTGGGGCAGTTTGAAGGAGACAGTCATCTTGAATATTTCATATATACTAGAAAATGTGTACACGTATGAAAATCGTGTATATCATAGTATGACAAATGACTTCTGGGAGATAAAAATGGAGGAATTCAGAATGTTTGACCCCTGTCTGGTGCGTTCTTTTGCAGTCCTCACAGAACTTGGCCCAGATCAGTGACCTACAGGCCCAGCTGGAGGAGGCCATGAAGGAGAAACAGGACGTCCAGGAGAAGGTGAGTTCACTTTGGCATCCAGACAAAAACGGCATAATCACTAAGTCAACAATGTTATTTGCATTTTTTAGAGAACATTAAAGATTATTTTGTTTAAGGTGAAAAAAGGACAGATTATTTTGAGATATAGGTGTCCATTGAACTTGAAAGTTACCAGACAATGCTTTAGACTCTTTGAGTTGATTGTTTTATGATGTCAAGTTCAGGCTTCAGACATTATCCTTTTCATGAGATTAAATTATACTCCACCCACTACAGTTCTGATATTTAAATAGGTAACATTTAAACCCTTCACATTTTTGTACTTGAATTTTTAATGGTTGAATCTGGCTCTGCCCACTCACAGTTTGCCATCTTAGTTTAAAAGATCTGACTTAACCCCTCTCAGCTTTTGACTTTAAAATAAAATCGGACTACACCAAAGTATTTTAATCTCAATTGTACAAGCAGAATCTACCCCTTTTGCGTTTGACTCCTACTTAAAAGTAGGATCTGACATTGCCCGTTTTCAGCATTTGATACTTAAGGCCAGTTCACAATGCATCAGCAAACACCAAAAAATGTCAAAAAGGCTCCACTAATAGGAACAAACTTATGGGGCTTGATCAGTTTAAAAAATAACACATTTCCAAAATACAATTCATACATTTCACATTTACAAAATCCAATTTGTAAATTCAAAACACAATTCAAAAACACAACACACTATATGTAAATTCACAAGTAAAAATCATACAAGATTTTGGCAAATGAATTGTATTTGTGTATTTATGAATCATGTTTTGAATTTATGAATTGGATTTGTGCATTTTTAAATCGTGTTTTGAATTTACGAATTGAATTTGTTGTTTTAAATTGTGTTTTTAATTTACAAATTGGATTTGTGTAGTTTTAAATTGTGTTTTTAATTTACAAATTGGATTTGTTTATTTTTGAATCGTGTTTTGATATTACGAATTGGATTTGTTTATTTATGAATCTTGTTTTGAATTTAGGAATTAGATTTGTGTATTTTTAAATCATGTTTTAAATTTGCGAATTGGATTTGTTTATTTCCAAATTGTGTTTTGAACTTCCGAACTGGATTTTGTAAATGTGAATTATGTTGTGGATGTATGAATTATATTTTGTAAATGTATTAATTTTGAGACTGATAAAGCTCCATACAAACTCGACCCCCCCCCCCTCCCCAGAATTTCTCTACACTAAAGTCTCTATATTCTTACAAAATATCTTTTTATTTTTATATTTTTCCCCTCACAAAACTAAAAATGTTAAGTAATATGTTCAACAGCTCTACATAGGTGACCAAAATATTTGAATATGTGAGCAGAATATTTGTACTGAAAAGGAACTATTGCTACATTATATGCAGAGATGGGAAAAGAAAAATTCAGAGGCCCAGTGACAGGGTTTGAATAATGAACGTGAGACCTGTTTAACAGAGTATTAGAACCTGTATTTTGATCAGAACCAGGTTTGACCCATCAGTCAGTGTAAATCAGCAAATCTCATTTATAGGCTGATTAAACCAGATAGACCTGCTGTCTAGAATTACTGCTCAGGACATAATGCTTGTGTTCAGTTAGTACTTCCATGAAATACAGATTGCTGTCCTTTCTCAGTGTATGTGTGCGAAATCTCACCCTGTATGTGTGTGTTTGGCAGCTCACGGCCCTGCAGAGTCAGCTAGAGTTCCAAGAGCAGTCCATGGTGGACAAGTCTCTGGTCAGCCGGCAGGAGGCCAAGATCCGAGAGCTGGACACCAAGCTGGAGTTCGAGAAGACACAGGTCAAACGCTTGGAGGTGAGTTGGCAGGATGCGTTTGCTTATGTGGGCTTGAGCAGGCCGGCTGCTGGAAGTGTCAAAAGGTCAGCACGCAGGCATTGAAGTGTCAGATAAGGGTGAAATTAATCTACACAACCACCAGCACTGGTCTATTTTGTATAAGACCTTTAACCCCTGTACTACAAATGTTTTCCAATTTCCTATGAAACACTTTCTCTACAAATTGAATGTGGATTATATTTGTGGCCCTTCTGCTTTTCAAATGAAATCAAGAGAGGAAATGTACATTTCATTTTAGTTTATTTATTTATTTGCTTTGCTGGAGGTCATCTGTTTTTGAACTGTACACAGCTTGTGTAATTAAAATGCATTTTCTCTAATGCACATTATTTCAGCATTTTGTTTTTGTGTGATTTGATGGGCTTTTACTCCTTAAGTGACATTTTCTAGCAGCCAGTCCTATTCATCTCTGTTGGGTGCTCCCTCTCACCTGCAGAATTACAATTGGGCACTCTGCACAAATTACAAACCTCTACTGCGCCCACAGCAAAATCTGTCAACAGAAATGTTTTGAAAGCTCCGTTATTACTGATTTTGCTGGATGTATAGCTCAGCACAGTCTTGGGCAATGTTATCTCTAGGGGCAGCTTGTTTAAACCATGCCCATCCGAAACTGTAAAGAATCTCTGTTTTCCTAATCTGCAGTTATTTCCATGCCAGTGCAGCCCACCTTTGGTGTGAAAAATCACAGAAAAGTTGCTTTGGAAGTTATTTGGAGTTTTTGCACCATATGGATAGCTTGACAATCTCGCATATTTCAGCGCTAGACTTGCAGGATGGCGTAAACAGCCACGCGGGGTTCAGAAACACTTAAGCGATGGTGCACGGTATTGCTGCATATATGCGTGTTAGATAAATGATTGCTGCATCTTCAGAGTCTTGTGGCGAGGCTGAAAGAAAATCTGGAGAAGCTGACTGAGGAACGAGACCAGCGCAGTGCCAGCGAGAACCGGGAGAAAGAACAGAACAAGCGTCTCCTCAGGCAGATCCGAGACATCAAGGAAGAGATGGCGGAGCTGGCCAAGAAAGAAGCAGAAGCCAGCCGCAAGAAACATGAGCTGGTGAGAGGCCCTTAACTGTTGTTCTGCCTCACTTATGTTCTCCTTCTCAAGTGTTTTAAAAGGACAGTTGAGCCAAAATATACGCAGACACCAGATTCTGATTGATTAAACCACTTCATTTCAGTCAGATTTTGAAATTACAGTAATGACATTGTAAAAAAAAAATGGCACGCAGCATTTTGGCAGCAGTTTGAAGAGGGCCCTTTTCATTCCAGTATGACACAAGGTCCATAAAGAAATGATTTAGTAAGTCTGGTGAGAAGAAAATTGATTGGCCTTCATAAAAGTCCAGACCCGAACCCCATTGGGATTGAATAGGAACCACAAGCCTACCAACATTAGTGGCTGACCTCATGGATCAGGGTCATAAATGAACTTCTTTTGCTCACGGCCAACATAGCTGTTGAATACAGATATAAATAATGGAAGAAGTATCCAAAACATCACATTCTGATAGATGTAGTCTGTTTTTTTTAAACAATGGAGTCTTTGTTAAGAGAGATAGATAGATGGATAGATATAGATAGATATACTGTAGATGGACAGATAGATAGATAGATAGATAGATAGATAGATAGATAGATAGATAGATAGATAGATAGATAGATAGATAGATAGATAGATAGATAGATAGATAGATAGATAGATAGATAGATAGATAGATAGATAGATAGATACGATAGATAGATAGATACGATAGATACTATAGATAGATACTATAGATAGATACTATAGATAGATACTATAGATACTACAGATATAGATACTACAGATATAGATACTACAGATATAGATACTACAGATATAGATACTACAGATATAGATACTATAGATATAGATACTATAGATATAGATAGATAGATGGATGGATGGATGGATGGATGGATAGATAGATGTATATAGATAGATATACTGAAGATGGATGGATGGACGGACGGACGTATGGATGGATAGATATTATGTATACATTAACATTTCAAAATGCCACAAGTAACTATAGGCATTAACCTTTTAATAACATTGTTATTATCTAATTAGTATACTATTTTTAAATATAAACTTAAAATGAACATTTGATGACAACAACTATATTAAAAAAATTAAGGCTGAAATACTGAATTCTAACTCCCTACCCTCAGGAAATGGATATTGAAAGCTTGGAAGCAGCCAACCAGAGTCTCCAGGCAGACCTCAAGCTGGCCTTCAAGAGGATCGGGGACCTCCAGGCTGCTATTGAGGATGAGATGGAGAGCGACGACAATGAGGATCTCATCAACAGGTGACACTGGCTGCTTTAAGCACTCTTTATTTAATGCAAACCTCAGGAGAGCTTCTCCATGTGAATGAGTGGGTAAAAAAAATAGATACGAGACACCGGATCTGGATGAATGCGCTGTTCACTGAGCTTTTGGAGACGGCAATCAGTGAGCCAGTCTCAGTCTCAGTCATCTCTTATTCACACTCTCTTAAATATTTATGTCTTGAAAACTGCCGCACATAATTTGGAGCTCTCTTTTTTTTATGTACTTGGCCTCATCAGTCAGAGGAAGAGTTATCTCTGTTCAGCCACAGTCGCTCTGCTTCTCTCAGTGACCCGCACCTTACTGAGTTTACTTGCTGTTTATGTGCATAAAAGAATTCCAGGCTTCTTAATAACAGTAAATAGAGCAACGCTTACACTTCGTGAGGGGTACATAGAGCAAAAGTCAGAGAAAGGTCAGCATTTTTCTGTAAACATCTCGAGCAGTGTGCTGCGCTAGAAACCTTTTACACCGGGCATGATAAATATTCAGTTATAGTTGGTGTTTTTAAGACCATGACTTCTTGTTTTTATTTCATTTTTCATTTGAAACTCATGTATTTCTGCTTCTTGTTTTTTTATGTTTGTTTCTCATCCCCCTCTCACCTTCCAGTTTACAAGACATGGTGACTAAGTATCAGAAACGAAAGAACAAGATGTGAGAAGTTAAAGTTTGAACTTAACATTAACATGTTTTGGTTCTTCATTGCCCCTGAAGGAAGATGATGCAGTGTTTATTCAAGAACTGTAATACAGAATGAGCAATATTCTGTATTATAAATCTCGATTTGGCTCCAGAAAAGTGGAAGCATCATGTTGATACTGCATCACACTTCCGGGCATGACAACTAACATCACAAACATGCTTTTTTATGCATGATGCCTCATCCATAATGTATGCGCACTACAAACTGCATGCTTTTTCCAAGTCAAGCATGGCTACCTACCCCAGACGTGATTCGCCTACCCTGAAATGAAACTCTGCATTATAATATTGAACTTCAGCATACCTCATGTTTCTCCAGTGGGTCTGGCATCCTGTAACAGGTAAGAACCAGTTTGAGCTCAGGCCAGGTGTAGTTACACGTCCACAGGGTCTAAACCTTGGTCTGTCCTCTGACTCCAGAGCCAGAAGGGGCCAATGCAGACTTGTTGGACGCTGCAGGGCCTTGTACAAACATCTGCAAGGGGGTTGATCTGCCCTCCTCCCTTTTCGGCCTTCCTTTACCTCTCTTACGCTCTCTCACTCCTTTAAATAATTCACACTTCTGTTCTTGGGACTTAGCAGCCTCTTAAGGCAGGAAAGGAAGGCGTGTTCCTCATCAATCTTTCAACCATAAGGACTAAATAATGAATAACCCTCAAATGTCCTACAAAAAGCCCCCCAACTCATCTGGCAACGGCCTACAACGAAGTACCAGCCTTTGGCGTCGAGCCATTTCATTCCCCTGTCAATAGTCCTTAGTCTGCACTGTACACTGAGCTTGGAGCGTTTTCCAGTTTTAAAAACCCTTAAGCTCTAAGCACCACTTATTACATCATGTGAGAAAGTATTAAAAGCTAATAGACTGTGTGCGCATTGCTGATCAGGCTTTAGATGGATATTGTATGCCGTTGCAGAAATGTTTTGTTTGAGTTGATGCAGGGATGTTGACCCTTCATTTAATTGGGGAGTTCATGTTGCATTTACTGTATATTAGACGGGCTGTAAGACATTTGGTAGCTGAATACAAGAGAACATTAGTGGGAACCAATTATTCTGATTTTCCAAGAGCATATGAGAGAATAGACAGGGCATAACGAATGACAAATGAGGAGAAGGGAGATTTTGAAATGAGCTTTAATTCTGAGCATTCTTCCATGGTCCTGTTTATGAGCATTACTCCTATACTTTATTCTGTGATGTAATTTTGAAACTTTGTTTATAGAAAGATAGAATCGTTTCAAATATTTATGAAGGTTTCTGGTTAGATGGTGTCAGCGAGTACGTTTACATGGACACCAATTATCCGATTTTAATATCATTAAGACAGTACTCTGATTAAGGGTCTACCATGTAAACAGCAATTTATTTTTTATTTTTTATTTTTTGATTAATTTAATTCGCCTAAGGTCATAATCGAACTAAACAGAAATCGAATTAAGACTTGGAGTATGCCGATTTTAGTGGCATTATTGAAGTGCAGTACAGACATGTAAACAACTTAAACTATTACCGTCGTGTAGGATTTTCGCCACATTTTGCGACAGGATAGTCAATACAGACATGGCTGTTTAACACTATTCTCTGCACCTCCCGAGTCAGTTAAGGACCACAGAAACCTGCCTCGCGAAATGCGGAGGTTTTTTTTTCCCATACGGCGTGCGGTATCAATTTCCATTAAAACTACACTCTTCCAGCAGTTCATACTCCCATCTAATATCTCGTTTGTCACAGGGGTCATACATGAAAAGTTCCTTAATTAAAATGAAGTGCCAAACTGCAGCTAAAGTCAACAAAACAAAAATGAAACACCCAAGAAACTCTGGAGGAAATGTGGATAGTGTGGTGATGATAATCGGATTATGTGCTGTAACATGTAAAATGGGATCATGAAAAGAACATTCAAAAAGCAACTCATGTAAACACCTTAATCATATCATTGTCATATGCAGATTAAGGCAAATAATGTCCATGTAAACATAGTGTCACTGAACATAAATGGAGCTTAAAGCATTTTAAGTATGTACATCAATGATGCATCTCTTTCCTAACTGTATTAAAAGAGGAATTTAGCATATGTATATGCTATTATAGCTCTGATTAAAATATTTAGAGTTTTTATTTCCAGTTTTTGTTTTAATTTTTGTTACTTTTTATAAATTAGTTGTGCATTGTTTTTTTTTACACTTAATAATGTTTCTATTTAAAGTAATTTTTAGATTGTTATATTTTTAATTTTTTTGTTTGTTTTAAATTTAATGTATTTTTATTTCAGATATATTTCAATTAACAAAATAAACAGTAATTCAGGGTACCCGCTGGGTCTTAAAAAGTCTTGAAATGTCTTAAATTTCAAAACCTAAATTTTAGGCCTTAAAAAGTCTTAAATTCACTGACATATTGGTGTTGTAGCTCTTAAATTGCTTTAAACAGGTCTTAATTTTGCTTTGTCCAAGTAAAGCTACTCAATTTGGTCCGACATCCATCCAATGACCAACAATACATCTCAATAAAACCTTATTTTTTATATGTACGTTTTTTTATTGCAAAGAGATGCAATTCACAACAGATGTTAGACATTTTTACAGCAAATTCCCCAAATTAAAAAAAACTAAAACTGAAAACAATTACACAATTACTCATGATAACACCGGGCCATTAGAAAAAAAACCATAACCCTGTAGAAGTCTGTAGAAGTTTAAAATGTTATTCTTAATGGTCTTAAAAAGTCTTACATTTGACTTGATGAAACCTGCAGAAACTATAATTAATTAATTAATTAGTTTTAATTAACAATAAGCTTGGTGTAGATGCAATTCAGACATTTGTGCAAAGGCATTTGGCATAAAGCAAAATTGTTTACATTGTTAGCATTGACTAAAGCAAACAGTAGCTTAAATTGTATAATTAAAGTAGGTCGCTGGTTCAAGTCCTGGCTGGGTCAGTTGGCATTTCTGTGAGGAGTTTGAATGTTCTCCCCATGTTGGCATGGGTTTCCGCCATAGTCCAAAGACATGTGTTGTAGGTGAATTGAATAAACTAAATTGGCCATAGTGTATGTGTGTGAATGAGTGTGTATTGGTGTTTCCCAGTACTGGGTTGCAGCTGGAAGGGTATGTGCTGTGTAAAACATATTCTGGATAAGTTGGCGGTTCATTGCACTGTGGGAACCCCTGATGAATGAAGGCACTAAGCCGAAGAAAATTGAATAATTGAATTAAACTGTATAATTAAGCAATTAAATAAGCATATTATTTATTTTTTGTTACGATGTTAAACAGCACAGAAAATCATAATAAATGCATAAAAATGATAGTAGTCCATGCTGTCTGATTATCAATCAAATCTATCATGACTTCAGAGGATTGTCATTTTATGTCTTAACACTCCAGATTCTCTTTCATTTTAGTTATATACAGTAGATTATATAATGGAATGTGGGGTATGAAAAGTTAAATTATATTTCACCTAAGCAAATATGAAACTGAAACAATATTAGGGTAAATAATAACAACTGCAATTCTTCTACAGTCTTGAATTAGCAAAGAAATAATCTGAGACAAAGCCAAGAAACTGTTGCACTATATAAAAGTCCAATTTTAGTGCATTTAAGGGTCAGAGCTGAAGAGTGAGTGGGATAGAGAGAGAAATATAGTATAGAGACAGAGACTAGGGAGGAAAATAGAGGGTTGAGAGAGTTCTGTAGGTGCTAATGATAAATGTAATAGCCTGTAACAGAGATGTACAACCAATGGAGGCATGTTGTCACAGACAATTAATGTCTCTCCTCTCTCACTGTGTTGTTTGTTTGTTCCCCTGGGCTTAGGTGCAGCTTAACTAATGGTATATGGTCAAGGACATAAATTGTGTGTGACATTTTGCATTAGCGCTTCATTACAAAGACCCTGCTGTCCCACTGTTTAGCGATGGGCCGGCTAGCAGAGCTCAGGGCTTATTCACACAACGTTCTCACCTCAGTTTACCTCCAGGACACTGGGGCTTACACAAGAGCCAAAAGGGCTCTTGAAGGAATACACACTCTGGCACTCTTAAGTTGCCAGACCGTATCGTCAAAGCGCGACTCATTTGACAACAAATTCTTTTATCCTGAGTGTATTTGCTTGAGTGTATCAGATCTTCTAATTTAGACCCTCTCCAGCACCCTGACTGTGAGCGTACAGTTAGTGTTTAGTGACATCTGCGCTATCTCATGGCTCCATGCATATATAATATTCTCATATGCATAATACCAGAAACGGAGAGCTAAGCAGACCGGAACCCTAACGTCAGAGAAAAGCAGCTGCTGCTTCAGAGTTAACCTTCTCTCTATGCCTGGGATAATGAGCTGCTGTATGTTGTATAATTTCATTGGGATATACTTGACTCCTACAGTACCAGAGGACAATAACAATGATTATTAAAATTTAAATTGAAACAAAATTGTGGGAAAAAAGGCCCAGTTCGAAATCTGCCATTACCAAATCTTCTCTAAAGGTCTTCTGTTTGTGCATATATGAAGTCGTTTTAGCTCTCTAGGTCCTTGAAGGGCGATTCATAGTTATTCAGAGCGGTGTGCTGTGCGATAAGTGAAGGATAAGACTAATCTAAAGAGGCAGGGAAGCATTGACTTGCAAATCCAGCCAAACATAAATCCAATGGTTTTATCTGGTCCAGAGAAATGAGCAAACAGGACTGGGATTCACAGCGCTGCTTTCCGTGTGAGGTGCTAATGCATCTGCTCTCAGGGACATTCGGCCTGTGTTTACTCATTCTTATTGACAGTGCAACATTTCCCCACCAAACCCATTTGTATCTAGAGATGCAGGGTATTGCTAGCATGGTGAGTCAAGTTAATTACAGTCCCAAAATGGCCCATTGCTTCGTGCCATCCTTTAATATGGTAGTCCAAGGGTAAATTAGTCTCAAGGCCTTTACTAAAGGAAGATCTTTCACAAGCTTTATGCTTTATTATTTCTAATTCTGTTTTTATTCAGCTATTCATTACAGCATTTTTATAATAAATGACAAACAAAAGAGTTTAGCTGTTTGGAAGCTATTTAGCCACTTACTGCTTGCATGGGTGCCTGCCACCGGATAACCAATTAAGAAGAGTTTCATAAATGACTGATTTGGTTGGCAAATTTAACCAATACACTTGTCTCACAGTTTATTTCAACAGAGTTTGCAGTTATCATGCTACTCTAGCATAAAACTACTTCTAAAGTAAAATATTGCCTTAAGAGCTGGCCATAAAGCTACACTGTAAAACCCCACAGTCAACTTTATCAAATGAAATGAGTGTAGTTAACTTAAAATTAGCTGAAAGTTAATTCTACTCATTTGAAAAGAGTTTTGAACTCAGTGTTGAAGGTGATGAGTTAATTAAATACCTCATTAGTTCAACTTAAATGGATTAAGTTCACAGTAGCAATTGTTTCATCAAACGTTTTGAGTTGTCTTAACTTATTGGTTTTTACAGTACTCAGTTGGTTTGAGTTCACTTAATTTACTGGGTTTTACTATGCTCAAATTGCTTCATTTACTCAATTGGGTTAAGTTCACAGTACTCATTAGGATTCATTTTTTAACTTAAATGGTTTGTTGCAATCAGTTTCCTCAAATGGTTTGAGTTACCTTAACTTATTGGATTTTACAGTGTAGCTATTTAAGCAGCCTTTCTAAGTACCTTTAGATCACAAGTGTGTCAGTGATCCTGTAAAATGCTACTTCCATAGGCAGCCAGCTAGGTATTGGAGCAGGGCTATTGTCTGCTAAGCTACAGTCTGAATGGCTTTTCTCTTTTCAGTGCTCTCCTTTATTCTGGTTTGGCTTGGAGTTGTACTGACCTCACCCTTTTGGATGCCTGACACATTATACAGAGCCAGCTAGCTGCAGGATACTGTTGTTGGACTATGAGTCTGACTTACTAACACAGAGCCTTTTTTCAGGTTTCTAGAGATTGGGCGCATGCATTTGTTCTGTCATTTCTCCACCATAAATCCTTGCGTTCCTCCTACTAACAGTCTGTTCTGATTGTGCTCCATTTTGTTGATATTCTCCCTCTTCCTCCTGTACAGCGAGGGTGCCTCTGATACAGACTCTGAGGTGGAGGACCGTGTTGATGGGGTGAAGTCATGGCTGTCCAAAAACAAGGGCTCTGCCAAGAACCTGTCAGATGATGGTAGTTTGAAGAGCTCAAGGTCAGTACTGCAACCTAATTTTCCCTCTGTTACCTCACAGAATGGTTTAAACCAAAGCAAATGCATCTGACAAAAAAAAGAGTTTTTGGAAAAGCTAATTAGCTAGAGCTAAGGGAATGGTATCGTCTACCATATTCTCCCTATTGTCAGCAGTTTGATAACAGCAGTTTCTATAAAAGGTAACAGCTTCACAGGCAGATTAATGTATATGCCCATTGGCCAGTTGGCATGCCTACTTGTGCCTTTCTACTGAAGATGAATTGGTGTTCCCATTGGTGGACACTTTCGATTTCTTTTTTTTCTATTTATTCTGTACACTAGCAGATTTACAATTTGGCTTTTGGGTTTCCTTTTTACATTTATTAATTTCAAGGATGCTTTGAGTCATAATTTTGATAGTTGCAGTAATTCTGTGAAGTGATAAAGTAGTGGAATTGTAAAGTAATGTGCATATATACAGCGCATTTCATACCACATAGGTGTTATAGTTTGTGGCAGGTTTTTTTGACACTTTTCTACACTTAATGTAGCTACCTGAACATAAGAATTAACTATTGGTTTTGTATTAGAGTGATTTTAAGTGACTCTCATTTCTTGCTGTCACATCAAACTTTATCTTTGTTCTCTGTCTGCTTGGATAAACCTGTTATTTCTCACTCTGTGTGTCAGTCATCTTTTCGTTTTTTTACTCATGTATTTTCTTATTCTCATTCTCATATTTTCATCTCTATCCTTTCCTCCCTCCATCTGTTTGTCTTTCTATGATGTGCACACCCCCTCTGCCCTTCCTTTATCTAGATATGCGGTAAATATTGACGGAAAGGAGGGGAAAGAGTGGGAAGAGGGTAAAGAATGGAAAGAAAGTGGAAAAGGTAAAGAGTTAGAACCCAGCAGGCCTGTGTCTGTCATGAGTTCCCTCAGCTACAGGAAACGCTCCAACATGAAGGACTCCATAGGAGGTAAGGGAGACGAGAGCTCCCTCCTTAACACTCTCAAAGAACAATCAGATTCCCAGGACCTTTCATCCTTCCGCAAGAACAAAGGCAAGCAAGAAGCTGAGGATGACTCCTACTCGGTCAGCTCCTGGAGGAAGGCAGGAGATGATCTTGACGATCGAGGTTCTGTCATCTCTCAGGCATACTCAGAAGCAGCTAGTCGGGCAAGGAAGGGCATGGAGAGTCGCTGGTCTGACTTTGATAAAGAGTCCGTTGTGTCCTCTATGGCCCCAAGCCGGGTTTCCAACTGCCGCACTGCGATGGACCTAGATGATGATGCTGTTTCTAGTGTTAGTCGCATGAGTTCTGTTAGCCGTCGTCGAAGCATGCCTCGTCTTGAAGACCATCAGAGTGAATATGGTTCAGCCGTCAGCCCCAGTATGAGCTGCCGTAGTCCTGGAAGCGTGAGTCGTGCTGACTCCCGCATGTCCCTCTCTCGCAGCTGTCGACTCAGTGAATTTGATATTGAAGATGACTCCCGAAGCGTAGCTTTCAGTGAGGCTCGCTCTACTGCTTACAGCCCTCACTCTACTTCTGGCCGAAGCTTCTCAATGCCTCCACAAGCCCGGACCACTGATTCTAGCCCACCTGATGTCTCAGATGTCAAGCCAGTTAGCCATCGCAACTACCTGGACCCTGACCTAGAGGCTGCCATCAATGAAGTCTTGAACTTCAAACCCATCAAGTTCAAGCGCACCAGCTTGGAAGACTCAGAAGCAGAGAAGGAGAAGCCAGGTGAAAAGGAGGATGACCAGAAGAGCATCAGCAGCTCCAGGACCGGCAGAGACAGTGGCCGCTCTTCCAGCCTGCGCCGCTCTGCTTCAGCAGTAGACTTCATGCGTTCCAGTAGCAGCCTCAGCACACGCAGCAGCCGCAGCAAGAAGAACAAAAGCAAAAAGAAGAAGAAGAGAAGCCACAGCTCTGAATCAGAAAGCTCCGATGATGACCGCAAGAAGAAGAGCTCCAAGAAGAAGGGCAAGAAATCCAAGAAGAAATCGAAGAAAGAATCTTCATCTTCCTCCTCATCTTCAGAGTCTGAGTCTAGCACCGAGTCAGACTCCAGTTCAGGAGCGTCCACCATTTCCTACAGAAGCTCCAGCAGTATCAAGAAAGCCCCTGGCAGGCAGGCCTCAGGCTCGGAGGGTGAGCTGGAGCCCGAAGGTCCCTCTGAAGGATCTCCGCAACTGTGTAAAAAAGACGAGAAGAGGAGGAAGAAGAAAGTAGACAACCTTATGATGAAATACCTGTACAGGCCTGACAGTGAATAAAGATGGCAGTAGGTGAAACCTGGTGTGGAGTGAAGGAATGTTACAAGCATGGTGTTAAACTAATCCTCACATACTCAAGTGCCTCAGTAGTACTATTTGATATCTTGTATTGCATTTTGCCATAACTTTCAGCTTTTCTTTACACTGTTCTTTCACTTTACTCATACTGTACATGCTTTTTTCAGCCATTTTTGTAATTTTTAGATCAGTGATTCTCATTCAGTTTGATTTTAAAGCACTTTCACAGTTGTCCACTACAATATTAGAAAGGCCACATACAGTAGCTAATGGATTCATCTTGTACTTTTAGTAGAATCGTTATCATTTAATAATTTAAATTTGAAATATGTTAAAACAATAATAATTCTTGTTCCCATATTCTAAGTCACCCTGATTGAGAATGACTCTTCTGTATCATTCACTGAAAAGATTTTGTGATCTTGTACCTCAAAACAGTGGTGTAACTAAAGTCGTTTTGAAATTCTTTCTCTAGTCGTAGACATAATTAAACAGAAAATCGATTAGGACTGCTTGCCAGCAATTAACCTGAAGTTTGTATTATTATGACAAAGAAAAGATAAGACTCGGTGACACGAAAAGTTATCGTTGACTTTTTGGAGAGGGTGAGTTATTCATGCATTCTCCACATCTGACTCTACGCCTTGTTTAATTAAAGGACACAGTTCATTTATATGTTAATTTACTGATAAGATTATGAGCGGACATCAAGAAATTTGCAAGTTGTTTGAAAATGGACTATAGGTTTTCATGGCAGTAGGTTTTTAATAGACAAACTTTTACTTGTATTGAACGCAAGCAGCATCTTGATCGTGATGATGGCTTTGTACTTGACTACCTAATTTATAGCTAGGTTGGATAATATATTAGTACTACTATGTCATCAGCTGATATCGGGTAAAACATTTTGTCTGTCAAAATTGGATGACTATGCTTTTTTTTTGCTTAGTACAACTTATTATAACTAGTTATTGTACTAACAGTAATTTGATTAGGTGATGTTTAGAGCACTATACAAAGTGTGATTTGCATGTGACTTGATCTTGCTGTACTTTTAATATGTGATGAAAGATGATATTGACTTATGAAAGGTTCAGACTACACAGTAGGCCAAAATTGTTATGGTAGTCAATGTTACAGGTTATTATGTGAAGTTACACAAACTAATTTCAGGAGGAGTTTGTGATATGATTGATTGCAGCTGGTCTCTCATCGGCAATCTTTAGTAAGCCCATCAGATTAATCCAAACTCACTATAAGTAACCTGTCTAAAACTACTCCCACCATCCACCCCATCTTCCCCCTTTCCTCTTTTACCAGGGGGAGCTCTCGAGAACTACCTGATCTCGTACCCCGTTACATGCTTTTTGATCAGGTGGGAGCCCTGGGCTCAATTACCTCTGAGCTCAGGGTTCTCTCCCAGGACAGCATGCCAAACTTGCAAATATTATCACGCAATATCTAAGTGTGAATTCATGAAATTATATTATGTTCTGTACACTGTTCTGCTATAACAATGTTTAGCTATAACTAGGCCCACACGGAATATGCGCACGGAGAATTCCGCAGATTTTTACTTTTATTTCATAAATTAAGGTTTTAGTTATGATACTCCCAAAATAATGCATAATAATGCATAAATCCGCAGATTTTTAACACAATTCTGCGCAGAAATAGCAAAAAATGTGCCCCTAGCTATAACTTGCCTCAACACACCTGTCTGGAAGTATGATACTATTCTTAGTGGGGTAGCACCAAAATGGAAATTTTAGCAGATACAGATAACGGATTACCAGTGTTGGGGAAAGTAACTTTAGACTAAGTAATGCACTACATTACTATGATACTCCCCAAAAAATTAACTACAGTAGTTGCATTACTTAGTTACTTTTTATAGTAAGTAGTATGTTACATTACTTTTGAGTTACTTTTGCGTTACTTTTTATCACCTGGCTGAGGCCTGATCTCTTTCAGAACTTTTTTAATTGAGGAGTTCTGTAATTAACAACGCATTGTATAACCTACACCTTAATTTACTTTTAAAAACACATCAAAAAAATTATATTTTAGGATAATGTTGTCTGAAAGCTTCCTGAACTCAGAGCTATACATACTTTATATACAGATTATTGAACGTTTAAAGAAATGTGTTTGCTACTTTTGTACTGTTTGTCTTGAGTAAAATCACTGTCCACTGAGACAATCCTCTTTTCTTTGATGCTTTCAAAATAATGAACACGTTCCCTCATTGACTGCGTGATTCATTGTGACTACTTTCATTTTAATTCAGCAATTTATTTTTTAAAAGCGTATTAATTGAACTAAAAAGTAACCCGTGTTACATTTTCAAACAAGTAACTCAATTATTACTTATTTTTTTAAAGTAATGCGTTACTTTACTCATTACTTTACTCATTACTACTAAAAATTATTATTATTATGTAACTCACGTTACTTGTAATATGTTACGTCCAACACTGCCGATTACTCTTTATATTTAGAAGCTGGTAACCGATATCTGTAGGCAGATAAACTTTTTTGTGTCTAAAAACCCATAACACAGTGCTTAGGACGGTTTTTTACATTAAATTACACAGAGCATAAGGGTATCCTGTTAACACATAGGTCTCAACCGTATTCCTCGAGGGCCGCAGCTCTGCACAGTTTTGCTCCAACTTTAATCAAACACAGCTGATCCAACTAATCAAGGTGTTCAAGACTACTATGAACTATTAAGCTGGTGTGAGTTGAAGGTTGTTGGAGCTAAACTATGCAGAGCTGTGGCCCTCCAAGAATTGAGTTTGAGACCATTGTGTTAACAGATAAATGTCTAACCTCCCAAGTTCTTCTGATTGGCCCACTGGTTTGGAACTGACAATGAGCAGTGCTTTATGTAAAATTTGAAGTTGTTTTAACTTGACAGGATATCTAAAAAGCATGGCGCTCGTGTGAATTGCACTTCAAAAGATACAAGACAAAAGCATAACATTGGCATAAAAACAGGCCGATCTCATGAGGAAACTATCTTACCTAATGTCTGAAAATTGGCTAAATTGTATGAAATGTGTATTTCATTCGTATGAAAACTTACAATATTTAAAAGAAGATGTACCTACAAATCCCATCCCTAACCCTACCCTGTATTGGGGATAAGCAAGTCATACAAAAATTTATGAATGAAATTGTACAATTTTATACCAATTAGCCACTAAATCAAAAAGCTACAAGTTGCCATGAGATAGCTTTGGGTAAAAACGCATTCTGTGTGAATGAGACCTTAATGACTTGATTAGCTGGTTACTCTATACTCTTATCGCTTATTAATAAAGTCATCTGGAATGGCAAAGAAATCGTTCTTGCAGGACTCCCAGAGTTCATCAAGATTCTTTGGATTAATCTTTAGTGCCTCCTCCTTCATCTTGTCCCAGACATACTCAATAATGTTCATATCTGGTGCCTGGGCTGGCCATTCATAGAGACCTTAATGACTTGATTAGCTGGTTCAGGTGTGTTTAATTAGGATATGTTATGATAAAATATGCATATTTTTAATAGGAAGATTGGACGTCATTCATTTGTGCCTTGAGGAAATGCAGGACTATCATATGATTGAACAAGTTACGACGAGTCCCATTACTCGTTTAAGAATCACCACGACATCTTACAACAAATGAATCATGACAAAATCTGGCTGATACCGTGTAGTCTGAACCTAGGATTTTTGGGATCTCCTCTTAAGTATTGTCACCACGTACTGAAGTTTGATAACCAAACATTCCATCCAAGATTATTATCCACTTTGGTCCGTCTTCTCCACATGCTGATCCTAATCAAAGCTATGTCTATCTCCCTCCTCCAGCCCACCCTCCAGCCGCAGACGCTTTTGCCTTGACAGATCTGACGAGGAAGAGGAAGAAGAAAAAGAGGAAGGGAGCACGAACCGAAGCACCTACCGCTCACGCTACAAACACAGCAGCTACCTAAACGACAGCGATGGCGAGACCACCGCATAGCGCACACTCGCATGCACTCACGTTCACAGGAAGGAAGACTTCTGAGTATCATATCAACGTCTTCCACAATCTGGGATCCAGCGAGGGAGGGGATAGGAAATGGTTTTTAGTATTATGATTTCACATGTGCTTTAAAGGGTTTGTACAGCATCGTGATTCACAGCACTGTTGATTCCTCTTTCCTGTTTGTGTGCTTTTACTTCTGACGTTCTTCCTCTTTGTTTCTAAATAAGCAGTGACTTTAGCAAACGCTGTGCTTGCATTCTTACTCCAGTCAGGATTCAGTTAAAGGATATCGCTTGAGGCAAAGCGCTACAGCCTCTTGCATGGTCAGGGCTGAGCCAAAGATACATGGCGTTATGTAAACAAAAAAAAAATGTCTGAGTTTTTCAATTGTGTTCGTATTGAAAGGAAAATATTGTATTACCAAAAAAAGGAGGGGGTTTGTTTTGGGTATGTGAGGACACTCGTTTTTCGAGGTGGAAGTGATTTAAGACCACTTCCTCAACTACACGCATGGATTTTTTTCACTTGCTTGTATCTTTCTCTCCGCCTGTTGGCTCGAAGGTGAAGGATTCATTTTGCTTGAGTAAGCGAGAGAGATAGAGAGAGAGCGTGATGCCTCTTGATGAAAATAGAGCCCATTTCTACTCTTGGCCTTCCATTTATTTTGATGTTTTATGTGAAGAGGAACAAAGGTGGTCAGGTCAATGATGCCAGAAGAGAGCAGCATTTTTTGGGGTCTTCAGATTTGGATTCTTAATACTCCCCCCCAATAATATGCTTATGACTAAGTGCTTGCTCATAGGCTCAGTGGTTTATTCCTACACTTTCTTATTGTGGTTGTTGTTGTTGTTCTCAGGCTTTTTGTTTCTGTTATCATATATTTCTGGCTTTCCCAAGGGATTGCCCTTGATCTTGGGTATTTGGGGCATTTAATTTATCATCCAACTTCACTGATACTGGATAAACCGCTTTAAGGTTGCTTTTTGTGCTGATGTGGTGCAACCAAGATGGAGACGTTTGACAGAACCGATACTGTGAAATCCCAGCTTCCTTTCGGCATGTCGTCACATTGGATTCATCAGTATTTTTTGGCCTTAGCTAAAGACTTCGAGACCTGTATGGACACACACTTCTCTTTTGCCTTCTACCGTTTTGTTGTTGTTGTTGTTCTGCTTTCATTGTAGTATTTATGATCTAGCATTGATGGATTAAGCGAAGCTGCCAAAATATAAAGCAACAGCGTAATAGCAATGAAAGGATCTCATTGCTTCTCCTTGATTTTTAAAGGGAGACCACATTGTGTATTTTACATGGTGTTATAGACCCTCTGTAAAGGTCAACCACTTTATCCTCTTTTCTATGCAGTCATTATTGATTTTAATACAAGAAATGAGCGTTTTATGATGTTTCTGGCAATTTAAAACACATGCTACAAGATGCATAACATTTGCTGGCTGTACACATTAATATAAAATCTATAAATATCTGTATGATTCATTCTAGCTTTCAAAATAGCTAATGTTTATTTTCTTTATTGAATAAATGACCACTTGATATAAGTAATAATTTTGCATTACAGTTTAATATATTGTAAATAAATGATGGTGATTGTTTTTGATCTGTTTCAATATGCGTATTTCATAATGCATCTTTTTTTTTAATTATAGGCAGATTTAATTTCAGCATGATCAGCATACTCAAATTTTAAAGCTGCAGTGCTTATTTACTATATAAATATGCTTCATCACAAGGGGTTTCCTAAAAACAAATTGAATCTAATATATTAACATTTTTCAGTCTTCTTCAAATCTTTCTAAAATCGAACAATGTTGAAAGCATTTAACGTCTCCCCCCATTTTAGGTTGCCAATAAATTACAAAAAGCGGCTTTAAAATGTTGTCTTTTATCCAGAGCTTTATATTTTAATTTATTACATCAGTAAAAAAAAGAAAAAGCCTGCAATATTCATCATCTCCGTAAAAGCAACAGATTCTGAGTGAGCTCTTTTATATATACAAATATACATATATATATATATATATATATATATATATATATATATATATATATATATATATATATATATATATATATATATATATATTCAAAACATCTGAATGAAGCCTTAAATTTCAGCATTTAAAACAAAATGTTCAGCCAAATTAGAAAAGCTTTGCCCATGGTTCACATTCACCAAGCTTTTCTTTTCTATTGGCTGTTTGCTCCGTTGCACAATGGGAAGGCTTGCAGTAATCTGTATGAGCTAACAATAGGAAAGGCAGCTTACTGGGCACAGCGCAGCTTGAGCTTTCCATTGGCTCCATCAGTGCAGAGATGTAGGAGAGATGAGCATGAGCCAGCAGCAGTCCTCTACAAAACAAACCATTTTATCTTAGAGAGATAGTTAAAAAAGGGAAAATAAACAGGCTCTAACTCTGACGTGAGCGGATGTCATTTGTTTACAATGGAGAGGAAGGGATGTATGAGTTGTATTATTCCTCAAAAGGATACATTTCAATATGAAATACATATATAAGGTTAAATAGTTGAGGTTTGCACGTGAGTTTGCACCCGTGCTGGGGTTCAGGTCAAAGAACCCCACAGATCGTTTACTACAGCATGTCCAATTTGCCAAAAACACGCCGTTTTCTTGTGTATACCTTCAAATGCAAGTGAGCTGCTACTCCCTGCACCATTTAGAAACCCCAAATATTGACATTATTTTGTAATGCACTTTTTTTTCAAAGATGACATTGTTTGTTATGACAACTTGACATAAAAACATCACAACCTGTTTTTGTCTTTGTCGTGACAACTTGAAATTACAACAAAGCATTTTGATTAAAGTTAATTTGTCAATAAATTGTTAATGTTAAATATTAATGACCCTGTTAATAATTATTCGACAGAGTAATCACAGTTTTAATTAGACATTATAATGACAAATACAGTTTGTTCCACTGAAAACGCGATCAGAGAAATATTCATGACAAATAATGCTTCATGATAATTATGTTTATGACAGATTTATGACAAGCTACACTACCTGACAAAAGTCTTGTCACCTATCCAAGTTTTAGGAACAACAAATAATAACTTGAGTTCTAGTTGATCATTTGGTATTAGAAGTGGCTTATATGAAAGGCAAAGGCCTCTACGTTACACTTATTTTACCAAAAGAAAATATGATCATGCCTTGATTTTTAATTATTTAATTAGGACAGTAAAGGTCCGAGTTTGCTTAGACAAAAGTCTTGTCACTTGTCTTAGAAATATTGTATAGTATATAATAAAAATCATGTTGCAATGGAAAAATAATTAATATTGTGTTTGACTCCTATGAGTCAAATACTGAAATAACGTATTAATAAAGTCATCTGGAATGACAAAGAAATCGTTCTTGACTCCCAGAGTTCATCAAGATTCTTTGGATTGATCTTCAGTGCCTTCTCCTTCATCTTACCTCAGACATGCTCAATAATGTTCATGTCTGATGACTGGGCTGGCCAATCCTGGAGCACCTTGACCTTCTTTGCTTTCAGGAACTTTGATGTGGAAGCTGAAGTATGAGGAGGAGTGCTATCCTGCTGAAGAATTTGCCCTCTTCTGTGTTTAGTAATGTAATGGGCAGCACAAATATCTTGACACCTTGGAATGTTGATGTTACCGTCCACTCCGCTGATCTCTCGCACACCCCCATACTGAATATAACCCCAAACCATGATTTTTCCTTCACCAAACTTGACTGATTTCTGTGAGGATCTTGAGTCCATGCGAGTTCCAATAGGTCTTCTGCAATATTTGGGATGACTGGGATCAGTTCAACGGATAATTCAGCAGAAAAATCTACCTTCTTCCATATTTCCAAATGATCAACTATAAGTCAAGTTATTAATTGTTGACATTGCCGTTGTTGTTTCTTGCAACTGGGATCAACGGCAAGACTTTTGTCAGGTAATGTATGTTGTCTTGGTAATGTCAAGTTGTCAAAGTTTCCATTTTTTGAGTGTACTGTCCCTTTAAGATGCATTCAAACAAATCCGCCTATACCCCTTCTCTAATTCCTCCATTGTCTAGCCCTCATAGCCCACTGCCCCTCATTGACCACTCTAACCAAAAGCTAAGCTTACAACAATTATGATCCATTTTTCAATACCCATTGAATAAATAATTACTGTCCTGAACATGCGTTTACATGCACTTTCCTTTGCTTGTAGATTATACTGTACGTGGATGTGCTTAAGCAGGAACACTCACAGTTCAGATGGCATGCTGTTTTTTTAAGGGTCTGGGACTTTTATAGTTGCTTATAAATGCAGGTTGTAGGCTTGAATTTTTTTTATAATGGGCTGTCATTATAACTGCAGTACAAATCAGTACTATAATCTGGCCTCGCATAATGTATAGTGCTGTTTTTAAATAATATGTCAGTGTGAATTTAAAGGTTCTGTGGCCTTTTTACATGAAGCGACCTCGCGTTCTTTTACTCAAACACAGGTCGTGCAGATAAATTGAATTTATAGATAAGACGCTTGTCAAAACGGCAGACGGCAGTTGAAAGACACACATTTGAAAACTTTCTGTTTGTAACTATAGATACTGTATAACTTTACTACACATAAATTCTGATAAAAAGAAGGAATCAATAATAAAATTATTTTTTTTATTATTTAAAATTATTTTGTAAACTTTTATGACTTTCTTTTTTTCTGTTGAACACACAAAAAAGATATTTTGAAGAATGTTGGGGAAAAAAAGCTGCCATTGACATAGTAGGAACAAAAATACTATTGAAGTCAATTGCTGTTTTTTCTCTGAACATTCTTTAAAATATCTTCTTTTGTGTTTAACAGAAGAAACGAACTCAAACAGGTTTGGAACAAGTGGAGTATGAGTAAATAGCAGATTTCTCATTTGTTGGGTGAACTAACCCTATAAATTGATCCAAATAACTAAAACTATCATCTTCTGGAATATCATTACAATTTAATCTAACCGATTTATATTTCAAGATATTTTAAAATGTAATGTATTCTTGTCATAACTGAAATCTGAAGCATTATTACGTCTGACATTTTACATTTCATTTAATCATTTGGCAGCTGCTTTTATCCAAAGAGTAAATATATAATGAGGACAATAGAATCAAAGCAACAAAAGAACATCAGCATGCAAATAATAGAACAGTTCCCATATTGTCTAATACAATAAATATGACATTTTACAGTTGAATATTAATCCTGAGATTAATCCGATTCAACAGGACAGCTTTTATTTGAATTAATTTTGATGCATCCTCACAGATTATTATTTAATTACACGCTTAACAAAACAAAAGGGGAAATAAATAAAAAAATTAAAAAGCTAATCTGCCTGTGACCTGATATATCACAGATTAAGTGATTGTAATGGACATTTACAGTAAATTTGCTGTAAAACTTTAGATGAATATGAATATGAATATTAATATATAAATATGAAATTATTGTGTTAGAAGTCCAGATAGTTTTATTTTATTTTATAAGAAAACAAATGTAAAAAAAAAACAAGAATGTTTTAAAAAAGTTACAGAATACAGTACAATATATACAGTACAAGACAGTTAAAACTGTTATTATTAATATTACATTAGTTGCTAATTTTGTACAATTGAAGACAAAATTATTAGCCCTCTTGTGAATTTTTTGATAACACTTTAATATGAATCATTTATTAAGCATAAGCAAATAGTAAATTCATCATCTGTTAAGCATTAACTCTACATTAACATATAAGGAGTTTAAACATTTAGATACAAATGCTGTATTCTTGTCTTATAAGCACATGATAAGCTTAATGATTGTGTTTTCATACTTCGTTAATGATTCATTGTTCATTACTAAATTAAGTATTGCATCGTTTACAAAACAATTATTTGAGAGAACATGCTGGTTTTAATGATTATTCAGAATGAGTTAAATGATTAATAAACAATTCAAAAATTAAAATGTAGATATCTTATTACTCAGGCAAATATTAAAAGTTAATTTGTATGTTAATAAATGCTTTATTAACTCATCTTCATCCAGTTTTGTGACCTAATCTAAAGTGAGGACTATTTATGCTTTATAAATGCCTTATAAATGACAAATAAAGGCTCAGTTAAATTCTAAACAGGAAAAAAGAAAATAAAGGACTTTATTTATTTGCGGCCCCACTTTATATTAAGTGGCCTTAACTAATATGTACTTACACCAAAATTAATAATTCGTTACAATGTACTTACTGTGTAAATACATGTATTTACTGTGTACTTATGCTTGATTAAATACCTAAATGTAATTACATCTGTAATTAATTTTTGTAACTACATTTGTACAGTAAATACACTGTTGACCATTCCTTACATCTTATCTCACCCTTAAACCTACCCATACCACCAAACCTGTCCATAACCCTACCCCTATCCCAACCCAAGAGCACCACAAGTGTTCTCAAATACATTATGAAGACAGGAAGTACATTGTATTTATTTTTTGATGCAAGTACATAGTAGTTAAGGACACTTAATATAAAGTGGGACCTCATTTGCTAATGCTTAATAGATGATTCATAGTGTGTAGTTATTATGAAGGTATTGATAAAGTACCAAGTCTTAATTTCTTTGCTCTTTGCCATGATTAGAGTATAGTTTATTAGGTAATATTTTATTAGTTTATTTCATTTTTAAAGTGCAATTTAAAGGCTTAATAGGGTTAACTAGGCAAGCTAGGTTAAGTACGCAAGTCATTAGACTTAGAGGCAATGTGGGACGCAATTGTTGTTTGCTAGTTTCAGCTTGGCGCAAGAGTCATTTTGACGTTTTGCACCACGCTGTTTAAATAGTAAATGCATTTGCGCTCATATGTGCGCCCATAGGCGTTCTGATCTAAAAAAAGAGGCGTGTTGAGGCGCATTGCTGGCGTGTTGCTATTTTAAGGAACTTAAATAGAGGCTTCAATAGACCAGATCAAAGCTGGTCTATTGTCCAGCGCAGACCGCGTTAGTTGTGTGGCTCACTTACACATTGCTCAATACACACAGGGTGTACAGCAATACGCAAATATCTTTACATATGAAAAATAATCAAAGGATTAAAATATTACAAAAGATATTATTTTCTAGCCTACATAAATATAAAAACCATACTTTCATGCCTTCTTCATCTCGGGGGGGCTTTTTCAGTTTATTCATAACAATTTGCTTTTGTGTAATGTTATCATTATTTGCAGTATTATTTCTTATATGCATATTTATATTTGTTTGGATAAATTTGCCCACCTGTCAGGTTTAGACCATATGTGGCACAGCATGTGTGTTTGAATATAACTCCGTTTTTATTACCACACTTCGTTATTATTGTTCATTTATTCGTTTGCTGGAAATTAGAACTGAATTTAGAAATAGTTTTGAAACAAATCTTTGCACTTAACAAATTAAATGAATTATTTATAGGCTAATAGATGTATGTGCATACAACACTTTCCTTATCCACGAGAGTGAAAGTGAAAGTAAACAATGAGGAGGCTCATCTCTCATTCTCGTGCTGTAGATGGTCTGTTTAACTGTTTTCTCTCTAGTGAAATGTTCAGTTTTTCCACTTACAAAGTCCGTCATGTAAATAGCAAATGCGCTATGACACAGCACAACTGGCTCTTAAAGGGAATGGGAGATGAGACTCTGATTGGTTTATTCTCAAAACACACCCATAACTCATTAGGAGAATAGGCTCAACCCTGTAAGACCATGCACCGGGGTGCAGAGCGTATTTTCCCGTCCCTAAAATAGCAAAAGTGGATTCTGACACGACCTTAAATGCGTTTGCGCCCTGCACTTTTGACTTTGCGCATGGATCATCAAAATAGATCCCAGAGTGTTTTTTTGTTTTTTTTGTAGTCAGTCTAAAAAACATTATCTTAAGCGTGCTAATAATATTAACCTTATTAATATTAACTAAAGTTTTTAGAAATGACATTTGCTGTTTATTCAAACTACTTATTTAAATTAAGCTGAAACAACACAATTCTTGAGGGTTTTTTGGGGGGCCAACTTAACACAAAGTGGACTTACAATAAAGCTCTGACAGCCCTAAGAGGGAAGCAGTCGTCCGCCTTTAAAGAGTTTCACCTGCTTAAGACAAATGTGTTAAAAATGTACATTTTAAATTATAAATGTGGAGATTTAGGATAAACCAATGAACACCGGAAATGCCGCATTCTGAGACACTTTTTTTGACATTGTCAGTTTTTCACAGAGATAACTTTAGCCCTGTTTTAAATCTGCCACTATGCTGACACACAGGCATTTGTAGCTCTGCCCTCTTTTGAAAAGCACACAATCTCATTTGAATTTAAAGCGACAGTCACCAAAATGACACAATTTGGATCAAAGCCTAAAGGGGCAGATTCTAAGAGTTATGAACAATTATTTGTGTCGTATTTTGAGCTGAAACTTCACACACACACTCAGAAGAACATCAGAGATTTATTTTACATCATGTTAAAAGGGGCATAATAGGTCCCCTTACAATAACAAAAGCATGGAAGTCATGAACTGGTCCAAAGCTTTGTTTAATTAATAACGCTAGCAATTTTTATTAGTTTATTTTTCTGTCCTTTGTAGCAGTGTAAAAACAGCAGCTGTCAGTCTCCTCCCACTCGTACGCACTACAGGCGTGATGAACGTGAAAACTAACTCAAAGAGCCACAGACCCTCCAGCAGACCCCAGGCGCTGCTTTATGTGTGTGTTCCAATTATGGCATGCAAACACGTCTCACTGACTGTATTTTACTGCTCTCCGTTTCTAGGTCAAACACTGCCTCTTTTAACGGCAGAACATGTCTTAAAATAGCTCTTTTCCTGTCTTCATCAGACTTTTGGAGGTGTGAAGCATGTTTGACCCGGTGCGGTGTTTGACTGTGTGTTATTTATAGTTTTGAGATCTGTTTGAGTTCTGCTTTACACTGTCCTGCTTATTATTCTCTCAGTGTGTGCAGAAACAATAGTCCCAGATCCAAAATGAGCCACGAGAGGATGTTTTTTCCCCTAGGCGATGTGTAATGTGTCTTTAAGGCATAGAATGAGACAGTGTTGTCCTTTAGAATGAAGCAGCAATGGCAGTATAGGAATAAAACGTACACATACAGTATACTGAAAAAAATTATTCAAAGACGATTCCTTGGATTTACTCAATTTTTTTACGTTAAGTGGTTGTAAACAATTTATTTGGGCTGAATTTAAACAAACAAATTAAGTTGAACATTGCTCAATTTAATTTGTTTGTTTAAATTCAACACAAATCAATTATTTGCAACAGTTTTGCATGCAACACTTTTTTCAGTGTACACACAAAATAAATATAAAATCATGGACCAGGTTTACAAAGATGATGGAATAAAACAAAACAAAAAGTCACTAATTAATGAACAGCAAACTCACTTTATCTACAGTAGTAGAAAGATTTATATTGTGCAGCAAAATCTTACTGAAAGCAGATTTTCTATTTATTAACCTCAAGATTGAAACAACTTAAGCATTTTAGAAAGGATTTATTTCATGTTAACTCTTTACGGTGCACTCCTATTTGTTTTACCCCACATTTTGCATTGAATAATATGCTGACACAACTCTGATAAATAGTAATAAGCAATGAAAATAATAATGATAACCTATTGATAAAAGGTCAACCAGGTGGTTATGATGCCTGTTAAAGGGTATAAACAATACTGTATTTTTGCATATTTTTAGTACAATAAACTAAATGTAATTTTTTACTACACATTATTAGTATAATTATTTATTCTGTTATTTATTCTGTTATTTATTAATTATTTATAACTGTTTATTCATTCATTTATTCAAACTTCTATGTCCAAATTCAGTCTATTTATCTGCCATGTAAAAAGAGACCAATAATGACAGTTTAAGCTAGAACTTTTTTGGTAGAAAATTTTCATGATTGTAATATAAATACTGAAACATAGAGGCTGCACAGTGGTACAGAGGGTAACATAATCGCCTCACAGCAAGAAAGTCACTGGTTCAAGCCCCAGCTTGGTTAGTTGGCATTTCTGTGTGGAGTTTGAATGTTGTGCCTGTGTTTGCGTGGGTTTCCTCCGGGCGCGCTGGTTTCCCCCACAAGTCCAAAAACGTGTTGTAGGTGAATTAGGTAGGCTAAATTGTTCGTAGTGTATGAGTGTGAATGAGTGTGTATGGATGTTTCTCAGTACATCCGCTGCATAAAACACATGCTGGATAAGTTGGCGGTTCATTCCGCTGTGGTGACCCCGGATTAATAAACGGACTAAGTTGAAAAGAAAATGAATGAATGAATACTGAAATATAATATAGTACCATAAAATTATTTAAAAATACAAAATATGACATTAAAAATAAATAAATTATTGATTATTTATTTATTTAAAAAGAAAAAAACCATTAACCATCCCTTGATCTAGCTCTGCTTTTAGCATGCATGTTTAGTCCTTGTTTATTAGGGGTTACCACAGCAGAATGAATCACCAATTACTCTAGCTTATGTTTTATACACCAGATGCCCTTCCAACTGCAACCCAGTATTGGGAGTACACTAACTTGGGAACCCCCAGTGCAGGGACCTTTTCACCTATTCATTCTCATTCACACACACACATACATACACTACGGCCAATTTAGTTTATCCATTTCACCCATACTGCACGTCTCTGGGCTGTGGGGGAAACCGGAGGAAACCCATGTCAACACGGGGAGTTTAGCTCATGTGGCTAATTTGCAAATCCTTTAAAAAAAAGAAACACATGTCTAATTGCAATTTAGAATTGTAAGATGGTCACTATCCATTTTTCCTTCATAGCATATTATGAATTGGCTACAAGTTTACAGCTCTGTGTTTTCCTCCTCAGAGGCGGCTTTCTCTCAGCAGGATTGAATTGTCTGACTATACGAGGACTGTAATATTCTGTGATGAAAAGAAGTGATGTAATATTCATGGAAGTCCATTATTCCCCTGCTGGGCGGCAGAGGTGCAGGTTCAGGGCGGCTAAAGATGTGACAAGCAGCAGCATTTGATGCCTTCAGTGTTTCTGAAAGCAGACTCATTACACTACCAAATGAAGCTGACACATCCTGTCACCTCATGCCACCCTCATGATGACAGAAGTCTGGAGATGGACACTAATGCTGTACTGATGCCCACATGCATGCTGAGGGTTTTGAGGTATGTGGAATGACAATTTGTGCCTCATTTACTGTACATTATTAAACAGAGCTAATTATTATGAAGGCACAATCACATTAAAGAGATGAAGGAATTGGAAAGTTATTTATGAATGGAGAATGTTGTATAATGTCTAAAGCAGTGTATGAAACCAGCACAATTTAGGTCACAAACAAACAGACCTGATGACGATAATAAAGTGTGTGTAATCTACTAATATTTATATTATTTGACAATACGTTATGTCTTACTACAATATTACAAAATTTAAAATCACTAATTAATGAACAGGAAACTCATTTCATCTACAGTAGTCAAAAGATTATCATTAATTAACAATATTAATATTTTGATTTAGAATTGAATAAGCTAAATTGTCTGTAGTGTGTGTGTGCAAATGAGTGTGTATGGGTTTCCCAGTGATAGGTTGCAGCTGGAAGGGCATCCGCTGCGTGAAACATGTGCTGGATAAGTTGGCGGTTCATTCCACTGTGGCGACCCCAGATTAATAAAGGGACTAAGCCGAAAAGTAAAAGAATGAATGAATATTTTGATTTATTAACCTCAAGATTGAAACAACTAAAGCATTTGAGAAAAAATATATATTTTATGTTAAGCATGCACAATACTGTATTTTTGCATATTTTTCAGTACAATAAATGTCTATAACTAAATGTCATTTTTTTTATTACACATTTTTTTATCATTATAGCTATTAATTTTTTTATTTAGGGCATCTGCTGCGTAAAACATTTACTGGATAAATTGGCAGTTTATCCCGCTGTGGCGACCCCAGAATAATAATGGGACTAAGCCGAAAAGAAAATAAATGAATGAAGGAATTATTTTATTTATTCTAAATTTATTAATTTAAACTTTTTCCATTTCAGTAAAAATACACCATGTTTTTTCTTCAAAACGAGACCACTAATGACAATATTAGTTTTAAAGGGTAAATTGTCAAAATTGTTTTATAAAAACTGAAATATAATTTAGTACTATAAAATGATTTAAAAATACAAAATATGACATTAAACAATTATTAAAATAACTAATTAATAATTAGGTCACAAACAGTCAGAGCTGATGATGAACATCTCTAATATTGGGTAATCTACTAATATTTAGAATATTTTATCAACGCATTATATTTTACTAGATTTTTTTTCAAGATACTAATATTCAGCTTAAAGTACAATTTAAAGTGTTAAATAGGTTAATTAGGCAAGTCATTGAAAACAGTGGTTTGTTCTGTAGCCAATCAGGGGAAAAAGTTTTCTCATAGAGGCTGATAATGTTGACCATATGCAGTTTTTAAATTATTTAAAACAAAAAATGTAAATATTCCACTAAATTTACAAAGAAATAAAAGTTCTCCAGAAAAAAACAATATGTAATACTTTTAAGAATGTATTTGGTTTGTTAAACATAATTAGCAAAATATTTGAAGAAAAAACCTAAATTTTGACTGCAGAGCTAATAATGTTTCAATTGTTTATAATAAAAAATGTAGATTTAATAAAACTCATAAAATGAACCTTAACCTAAAGAAAAAAGCAAATTACCAAAAAGTATCACTTTTTAGTATGAATTTAATTTACATAGATGTTTATTTAGGTTGCATTTGCTGAAAATGCTGCTTTTTTAATGTATTCTTTAGCCTTTTATTTACTTCAACATACTTGTTATCGATCACGTCTTGAAGAGTAAAGCAGTCTTGAAGAACATTTTTTCCACAATTGCCACGTTCAAATGTTTATTTTTGTAAATAAATTAAATAAAGAAAATAATCATAAAATAATTCTAATAATAATATGTTAATAATAATAACAAAATAGATTTAACTAGATTTACTTTTATCGGTTTATTTTTCTAAAAAAATTATAATAATAATTAAAATTAATTAAAGTAAAATAATAAAACTATGTTAATAATAATAATAATATGTTAATAATAATAATAATAACAATAATAATAATAATAATAATAATCACTCAGATTTTTAACTAGATTTACTTTTATTGGTTTATTTTTCTAAATAAATCGAACATAGAAAAAAAATTCTATGTTAATAATAATAATAATAATTAAAAAAAAATAATAATAATAACTTGGATTTTTTACTAGATTTAACTAGATTTAAATAGATTTACTTTTTATTTAAATGTATGTAGATTTACTGGAGCATGCTCCACAGTAAAATACATTTTTTTCTCAGGCTCTATATTTCCATATATTTTTTTATATCTAGAAAATCTAGATGAATCCATTGAAAAATACAGTATATTATCCCTGTATTTTTTCAGAAACAGTAAGTTTCAGAAACTCCACAGTTTAAAACTGAAACTGACTTTTCTGAAAAGTTGATGTCATGAATCCTGATTGTGCTGGACTCTCACCTCAACATGTAATCAGTGTAAACGTGTGTTCTGAATAACTCCTGTGTGTCTATCAATCATGAGGATAAAGATGTCCAATCAGTCTGTCAAGCTCAGACAGTCAGTGAATGTGAAGAAACTCTGCATCGTCTTCCTATGGCATTCTGAGCCTTGCACATAAACAGTTTTCAGAGGCGTTTAGATTAGTCACTGCTATGACATGCTGCAGTTTGATGAGTCCACATGCACTCACTGACCGACTACTGCGGATGTATATCCTGTTTTAACTTGGATTTAAAGTGCAAGCCATAATTCATTTCCAGAAATATTTTCATAGCAAATACATTTACACTTAGTCATCTACTGTAGCAGACGCTTTTTTACAAAGCGACTTACAATTGAGGAGGCATTCAGCGATTCAACAAGAAGAGGCAATACACACAAGAAGTGCTACTTATTCAAAGAATTTCGAGCTCGAGTAGGAGTTTTACTGAGAGAGACAGAAGTAGAGAGAGAGAGAGTGCTTCTTTAGCTGGTTTTGGTATTATCAGGGGTCAGGTGTTCTTGGAAGAGATGGGTTTTTAGTTGATGTTTGAACATTGAATGAAAAGGTTTTGGACGGTGACTTAGCCTCTCTGTGATGCACCACAAGGCGGTGCTCCCACGCTGATCGGAGGCTGCTTGAAGGGTTATAGACCTGGAACAGGAGCAGGTGGAGGTAAGAGAGTGCAGTGCCAGTGGCTGTCCTGTAAGAAAGCGTCAGGGATTTGAACTTGATCAATAAATGGTACATATTTTCTGGTTTAATTTTGAATTGCAGTGTCATTTATTGCAGATTATGTTTTGAAAATGTATTAATATATAATACAGCTGAATGCCAATGGCCAAGTATTGCCAAAAAAAAACTAACAAAAAAAAAACTTGTCTGAGCATTTACAGTATATGCGATCACTGTTGTTTGTAGTGCATTTCATGATTCACTTCCAAAAGTGTTTTTTACAGTAAATGGTCAATTTATTGTCTGGTTTCATTTTAATAGCGGAATTACAGTATTAGTAATGCAATTAATGACTAAATCATTATTTTTATATGATGAGGTATAGAATCTTAGTTCTTTGCATTAACTACATAATATTTAAATATTAAATGTATCCTCACAGAGGGGGGCTAATAATTCTGACTTCAACTGTACAATGGGGAAATAAGTATTCTATACATCACCATTTTTCTCAGAAAACATATTTGTAAAGTTGCTGTTGACTTTAAATGTTCACCAGATGTTGGTAACAACCAAATAAATCCATATCTGCAAAGAATACAATATTAATTAGTTTACAAATTAAGTTATGCGTAATAAAATAAAATGAGATAAGAAAAAAGTATTGAACACATGAAGAAAGGGAGCTAGAAAGGCAGTGAAAGCCCAAACAGCAGCTGAAATCTCTCAGTAGTTCTTCAGCAA
Organism: Danio aesculapii; assembly: GCF_903798145.1. Classification (NCBI taxonomy): domain Eukaryota; kingdom Metazoa; phylum Chordata; class Actinopteri; order Cypriniformes; family Danionidae; genus Danio; species Danio aesculapii. Next base: position 24,457,057 of record NC_079449.1, on the reverse strand, counting down.
CCTCCTGCCCTTCGTCATTGTAAATTAATATAAGCAGCTTCAGTCCAATTTCTACATTACACTAGGATGATGAAAATGACACTAGAGTGGACATTTTAGCAAGACAAAGATCCAAAACACAGCCTAGAAAACTCTCAAATGCTTTCAGAGAAAGAAAATAAAGCTGTGGAATGGCCCAGCCAATCACCTGACTTGAATCCAATAGAAAATACATATTAAAGATCTGATTTGATAGACGAGACCCACAGAACCATTAATATTTTTAAACTCTGGTGAAGTCTGTGAAAAATTACATCTGATAAATTCATTTCACTTCATTCTCGAGAGCCGTCTTTAAGCTGCCATCACCAAAAATAAGCCTTTAAGATAAGATTTCAGTTGTTCAGTACATTCTTCTTGTCATTTCATTGTTATTACACGTAACTATTTTTTTTAGATTTCTTTTGTTTTGTTTTATTATTATGTTAGTATTGTTTGAGTTTTTACCAAAGTCTGGTTCCACCCCATGTCAACAGCTCATTTTTTCCCTCAAAAAAAAACATGACATGTTGAATACTTTTTCCCCTTACTGTATAATAACAAATAATTAAATCAATGATTTGTTATTTAATCAATGAATACATTTTTCATCATATATAGATTCAGTTGACCAAACAACAGCATTTCATTTCCTCCTACTTTTATTGCCGACCATTATTTTTGTAATACTTGCAGCTGAACCCCAAAGGCAAGCTCTTGTCACGAAAACGAAAAAAAGAAAAAAAAAAAAAGAGAGAAAGAAAATAAAATCAAAATCCCCCCAGGACGGATATGCTGGCAGTACACGGCTGTGCTCAGTCATAACCCTGGGATATTGATCTTTACTGCTGCTGCTGTCATCATGGTCTGCGCTGCCATGTTCTCTGATCCCCTTGCTGGAATGAATCCGGGCCCTCTTGACCCTCGCAATGTCTTCCCTCCAAAGCGCTCCTCTGGGGTTTTATGCGGGATGGCCCGCATGCGCAGCACCATGATTACCCCAGAGACGCAGCATTTTGTTTGCCGTCGGAGTCTAAAGGAGCGAGTGGTTTTGGTAGACAGCCACTAATTAATGTGCGGTGCTAAACCTTGGGCTTTGACTGGCAGGGGTCGAGGAGGTCTGACCTGCTTTTTATTACAGACTCCTGGACATAAAAAATCACAGACGGCCAGAAAAAAATAAATCAACGCTCTGAGCTCATGAGACTTGATTTCAAGCTCCACAGCAGGTGCGGGGGCTTAGATTTAAAATGAATGGGGTGTTTTGCGCTGTAAACATCATTTGTTCTGTATTTCAGGTGGTGACTAAAAACACAAGCACTGTAGGACAAGGTCAGTCTACAATGAATTGCAAACAGATAGCAGAGAGAAGCATGTGCATTGAAAAAAAAATGCGCAGATCTTTTGTCGTCTTCTGTATTTTACGATGAAAATAGTAATAGGTATAAAGTAATATAGTTTATCTGTGTGTGTGTATATATATATATATATATATATATATATATATATATATATATATACACACACACACACACACACAGACAAACTATATTACTATATACCTAATACTATATATATATATATATATATATATATATATATATATATATATATATATATATAATTTATTTATTTTTACATTTATTTATTTATTTTCATTTATTTGTCTTTTTATTTCATTTTAATTATTGATTAATTGATTGATTTTATTTATAGATTTATTTGTATTTATTTATTTGTATTTTGTTTATTTTTATTTATTCATTTATTTAATTTTATTTATTTAATATTATTTATATTTATTTATTTTTATTTATGTATTATTATTTATTTATTGACTGATTGATTGATTTTTTTAAATTAATTTATTTATTCATTTTTATTCAATTTTATTTATTTATTTACTCTTATTTATTTATCATTCAATTATTTGTATTTATTTATTTTTATTTATTTATTTATTCATTCATTCATTTTTATTTATTCTGTCCTAAAATGTATTTTTCAATAGTTGTTCTGTTAAATTTTAATAATACAGTAAGTATATTTATTAATATATTTTAGTTTTTTGTAAAAATTTAAGTTTCATATTTATTATTTTAGTTTCATCCTTATAGTCATCATCATTTTAGTTAGTTTCATTCTTGTTATTTTAGTTTTAGTTATTTTTAAAACTAAACTAAATTAAAAGTATTTTTTTATAACAAAATAAAATGTTTAAGTTTCCTAGTTTTGATAAAGTCTTAAAAAGTTTGTGAAGTAATAGATTATGCCAGTGATAAAATCATTTGACCATGAAGCCAACTGTTGTATTATACAAACATTAATTTAAATGAGAAAAAGAAAACATGTCTTGAGCATGAAAAATACGACAAAAAACACTTGTTTTATACAATTATTTTCATTTTGGGGTAATTTTAGACTTTATCATGATAGGATATTATATATTGACATGAAGTGAATTTGGAGAGAAAGAAAGGGAGAAAGGATCAGTATAGCCCCACGGGTCAGGACTCAAACTCAGGACACCAGCAGTGCAGCTGAGCTATATGTTGGTGCGCTGACCGCTATATCTCACAGGCGTCGTTCACTCACAGAAGATCGAGACTTTGGGATATCAAAAACACACCATTAATTTACAAAACGCTCACTTACTACAAAGACAAGAATTTGGCACACAGGAATCACAAGGAGGGTTGACACTTCAATACCGGATGAAGGACTGAACAAAACACAGGAGTATAAATACACAAGAGATAATGAACTGAATACAAACAGGGCTGAGACACAGGTGGAAATGCTGAACACTAACACACCATGAGGAAACACATGACAAAACGCAACACAGACACACCAGACATGAGACACAATACTGACGCCAACAATTATTTTAATTTTTCAAGTTTCGACTTCTAAAGAAGTTTTTCAAAGAATTCAATGACTCTCATAAAACAATTTCCAAAATCAGGTCTTGAGAATATTATGATTGAAATTAGTTTATTCTTTTATTAGTTAATGTTCATGTCAATTTTACCAAACATAATTTTTTACGGTTTTGATTTTAGTGAACTATAATAAAACAGAAATTCAGTTCGCATTTATTGAGAGTGAAAAAAAGCTGCCAAACATCCAAAGTATTTTCATTAAAAGAGTAGAAGTGTTAAAAAACTACAGAAAGGATTTATAATTGCTAATTAACCTCAGCTACCATGCATCTGTCGACTCAAAAATAATAAAAAGATGAAGAAGTGAGTGTATTAACAGGCAAAGTGAGGCAAAAAAAAAAAACAAGCAAAAGGAAAATACATGCTCCAAATGAAACATTGTTTTCTGAGAATGTTTTGTGTGTGATGCAATGTCAAGATGCGTTGTGAGTCAAGGACAACAGCGGATCTGAGCTCTTAAATGAAACCCTCTGTCTAATCTGACCAGACCTTTCCAGAGGATGCTAAACATCAGTCTTCAGCAAAGAAACACAGGCTTTTCTCACCGCGCTGTCAATCAACGTGTGCTTTTCTTCTTCCTTGTGCACGTCAGCTCCTTACACTGACACCTTCAAGAAAACCAGTGTTTACGGCATTTCCAGAGAGAGCAAAATTCCAGGGAAAGAGAATGATAGAAGAATAATTCCAGTCTGGCAGTCTATTTTCAGTGAGCTTCAAAGATGAGTTACAGCTGCCTTCATCATTCTCCTCTTTGCTATGAAATGTTCTTCTGATGGCTGCTGAAAAATTATTTGATGGTCAAAATTCGGCTTTAACCCTTTGTTGTGATTAGAAGCAAAAAGCAGCCTGTTTGTTATTGCACATTTCATTGTGTGAATGGAAACTTGCACCCCGGAAGGTGTAGCTACTTGTTCCTGAGAGTGTGTCTGACAGTGCAAATCTTCAGTTTCTGGCACAGACCTCAATGTATCATCAGGAGCCACAGGCATTAATTTTAGCCTGTCTATGTTTTTGACGCTCCGAGTGCTTGTAGTCTAGATACTGACTTGCATTTTATAAATTACAAAAAAAAAAAAAAAAACATTTAAATCTTCGGTGTTCTAAGAAAAAAAAAATCAAAACAATACATTTTCATTTTTGTTTGAGCTATTCCTTGAATATATGTCAATTTTATTATTACAATGAAAGTAATAAGTAAAGGAAGAATATTTCATTAGTTTTTTTACTATTAATTAAATATTATATTAGATAATATTATAGATTTAAAAAGTACCAAATGGCACAGTAAACACGTTGAGTTTGCTATAAATAATATTATTTTCTTTTATTCTTTTAAAAAAAGAATTATTTAAAGATTTCTGAAAAAAGTATGACAAAAAGTAATAAGTGCGACTGTTTTTAAAATTAGTAACAAGTTTTCTGGATACCAGATCAGTTTTACTTTTGAAGTCTGGAGTCATTTCACCTTTGCAGAATATAAATTACATCTTATTTAATAGGTTTTTGTCATAGCGCCATCAAATGGTCTGAATCCCTGATAAAACCGGTGAAATCATGGTTGAACCTGATAACACAGGCTCCAACTGCTAAACGCTCGATGATAAAATTGTAACATGTTGGTAAAATCTTACAAACTATTTTGCGTTACAGTCACTACAAACGATACTACCGATATCTTGAAATTGTGTATCGGATGTTAACAAACAGGTAAGCTTTTATTGTAGTTATATTTTTAATACAATATCTAAAAAAATGTTTCCATTATTATTTATATTGTGCAAATAGATGTACTGTACTTCATATCTATCCTTTAAATATATGTCTAACGTTAGTTTGAAGCTGTAGATTGCTAGCGTTAGCATTTCGTCATGGAACAGAAGCTTTGCGTTTATGAAGTAACTTAGTCAAATATTTTGGACTCAGGACAAATACTTAACGCTTAGTCACTTGCCGTTTCGTGGGAAATAATTGCAGAAGTGTATACGTTAAGTATAAGACATTTCAAGGTGATAAAACTTCCTAATTATAGGGTTTGGTTTATGCTGAGATAACTACGGTTAGATGTGTTATCGTTTACATAATTTTTAACACAATTTATATATATATATATATATATATATATATATATATATATATATATATATATATATATATATATAAATAAAAGTATAGCATTGGTGAGCTTAGCCGACGTCAATTAAAATCGTACTGTTGGCCATAACCAACAAAGCAATGCTGTATTTAACAGACGTGTAAATTTGGCTAAAACGAGGCTTAATACACTCACCGGCCACTTTATTTGGTACACCTTACTAATACCGGGTTTATTGCAATGTGCATCATCGTTCTTGCAAACTAAAGAAACACTACTTTTGCTGATTCACCCTTGAACTAACATCATGCAACAAAGTGATAAATGATTTTTGAATAATTTTTTTCCCATCGAGTATACTTAGTGGTCACTTTAGCAAATACAACAAGGCCAGAGTTTAAATCGGTTTACATCTTGAAGACAACTAAACAATAGATGGAGGATTTTGCTGACTCATCTGTTATGAAAAGACAGCGATGAATGAGTGTTTAAAGATCGTTCTACTATAGTACATCAGCATGTCACATTTATAAAAAGCTGTACTTGCTTTTGTGCACAAACTGCTTTTTGCTCATCATCTTTCAAAGGGATAGTTCACCCATGGAAATTTCCTCACCGTTTACTCAGTGAAGTGGTTCTAAACACTTATGATTTCATCTCTTGAAAACAAAACAAGATATTCAGAAGAATGTTGGAAAAAACAGCAACAAATATGCAAATATAGTCAATGGCAGTTTTTTTCGAACATTCTTAAAGAGCCCCTATTATGGTTTTTTGAAAATGACCTGCTATGCAGTGTGTAAAACAGCACTAAGTGAATGAAAACATCCAGCTGAGGTTTAAATCTGAAAGTGCACCATGTTTAAAACTATTGATTCTTCAACAAAATAGTCGACTCAGAGTCGAATAAATGAATCAAGTTGGGTTCAAACCTTTTGCCTGAACACGTTGACGTCGATATGGTACATCACCAAATATGTAGTGCTGGATCCGGTAAAACATGAACGTGCCCTTCCCTTCAGACACTAGTGGAGCGTGGGGGATCACGGGAAACACATGGAGATTTGGCTGTGGGGAATAAAGGGTTAAAGTTCATTTTCACAACAATACCACATTATAGCCAATGTGCTGTGTTTGTTTCTGTCATTTTTCAGATTTTTGATACAAAACTCTACGCTGCAACGCAGGATTCGTTTGCCGTTTGCTTTTAAAGGAAGGAGCAGCAGAGACTATTATGTATGGGACTTTGTCAGACTTTGACAGGGACTTTGGTCCATGTGAAATGTAACAGTTACTGACAGTTTCTTCTTCCTCCGGATCATAACATGTAAATGTAATTAAAATTGTTGCCTCGTTTTGTGTAGTTTGAAAAATATATATTTAATTGTTTGTAAGTTGTAATCACTCCGCGTGGCTTGTAATCACTTATCTATAATAGATCAGTGCTTGTACTGTATCTCTCAGGTTAAATCTGTATGGGGCTATTCACATATTGCAACCAAAAACGCGAAGACACGATGCGTGCTTCTTTCTTTACTGATTTAAATGCGTTTCTAAACTCGCGATCTCCTACCGTTTGTCTTTGCCATGGCCACCAACAGCTGTTCCTCACATGCACACCGCGGTCAATTTTCAAAACAGTTCAATTTTTGCCACTGTGTGGATTAATACTGAATGTGTGTCGTTGTTATTACTTGGGGTTAGCGTTAAGAGCAGAGTAAAGCTGCGGTCACAACAGAGTTTGTGTGTGCGAAATTCTGTTGTATGGCGCTGCGAAAAGGGGCGGGATTAAACAAGATTATTAGACATTAAAAAATACGAGCGATTGGTCCATATTTTAAATTTCTGTCCAGAGAAGTCCTGTTTTGATCCTCGACTGGTCTTACTCAGTCAAGTGATGGGATTTCGCTGGTCAGAGTTCACCAAGCTTGAACTTTGCACTGCAGCAACCTACAAAACTTGACGCATGACCCTGCGTTTCCGGTCTGATGCATTCCCGTGCGTATGAATGGAAGTCTATGGGAGGAAAAGCCCAGTGTGACCGCAGCTTAATATGCTGGTCTTTAACTGCATTGCTTTATTGCATTCCTGCATCGGGCTCTTACATATTCTCTTTACAGCCGTGTTGGGCCTTTCTTTCTGTCTCACGTTGAACCCAGTCGACCAATCGCAACAGACTGGGTCATATGACCAATCAGCGCAGATTAGCTTTGTGCTAAGGACAGGTTTGGGAACAAATAAATCGCTGAACGGATCATATGGAAGTCATTGGCATAATTAGGTAAAAATAAATGCATATTATAAGACAATGAAAGTGTTTTTGGCCTTCCATGCATATCAGACTGTTGTTGGAAACCCCCAAAACCAAAATATGACCTTTTGCAATGCAAAATAGGGGTTCTTTAAGTCTATTGAGGTTAAGGTTTTCATTTTAGGGTGAACTAACTCTTTATGCTCCAAGAAAATAAATAAAAGGCTTCTTCATCATTTGCAGATCTGTTTGGACTTTTCCATGAAAAACCTCTCCTTTCGACCGAATCTACAGCATGGCTCTTCCACGCACAAGTGAGCCTGAAACCGCATTCATTAAAGCTCAGTTCGCCAAAGCCTTTGCCTTCACAACAGCTCTTGTAGCGTCAGGTTAGCTCTCATCACACACAGTAAACATTAGCTCTTGCATGTCTGAGGCCGTTTTAATATGCCCATCAATACACTAATACTATCAATGCATGCTAACTTCTAGCCCGTAGGATGAATAGGCTTCGAGTAACCCGCTGTCACATTGTATAATTTCCTCATTCCCTCTGATGGTGCCGGTGGACGTTTAGAGTAAAAGGCTGCCTGATTAGTGATTAACATGTTTACAGGGGAAAATGGGCCCAGGCAGCGAGTCAACAAATGACGTTGACTTCTCCAAGACAAATAGCTCAGCGGCTGATGTCTTTTTAACAACAAGCCCTGTTTCCCGACAGACCTTTCCCTCCTTTTCTGAGGCGTCGAAGAGGAGTAATGTGCGAAATCATAAAAACTGACAAGTGCGTACTTTAATTTTAATGCCATTCGCCACAGATGAATGCGTTCGCAATCAGACAATATCCGACGATATACTGTTACACACTCGTTGCAGGAGGCTAATAGCTCCCTTGTCAGTGTAGCAGATGCTGGAACATGGCGACTTACTCTCATGATCAGCATCGGAGGTTATTGATCCGTCATCCTTCTCCCGACGGCTTTGAAGCTTCGTGAAGGTTAAGGAAAATCTCAGCAGGCGTTCAGATAAATGGTAATGAAGACAGACAGTAAAATTGTAATTAATATCACGTTTAATCAGATTTAGTCACTTGAATCTAACATATGCTTAGGGTTGAACACGTCTCATTAAAAAAAATAACAAAAACAATTGTTAAAATCCATTTTAACTTGTGCCATTTGATGACACAAGTTTTAAATTAGCAATAAGAAATTTCACCCACAAATTTGTTTATTGAACAAAACCAGAAAAAAATCTTTGAATAAAACATCTAAACAGTACTCTAGAAGAAATTTTGTGGAACCAGACATTTTTGAAATAGCACAAATTAATTAAATTAACTTTAACTTTAAATTTAAATTAGTAGTTTGAACAGCAAAAGTAATTTCAGTCTAGTTATGTTTCCATCCACCTATTTTTATACAGATTTTGGAATATTGACTAAAAAGAATTAATGGAAACCACAAGACGTGCATACATTTTTCAAAACGCACATAATAATCTGAGTAGGACTCACTTTAATTTGATGGTCCGTTTGTTGAATTGCATCTACATGCCAACTAATTCTCATTAGATTATGAGTATAGATCGTTAGGTTGGGGTTGGGGTTAGGGTTAGTGTAAGTTACCATGTACTTGCAAAGTTTCTTAAGTCATAAATGTCTTTCGTTAACCACTTTCAAAATATATCTGGATAAAGCATGCAAACACAGGAACACTAGAGAGATTTGTCCTTGTCCTACTGTAAATCTGTGCTTTTTCTCTCCAAAAGGCTTGAGCAGCAAAAAAAGTCTTTGTTTAAATGACAGTTTCTCCTACCTTTTAATCACTTTCAAAGATGCACTTGTCTAGTGTTTTTGCAAAATTCAGTATTATGTGTTTTTTTTTTGGGATTAAGAAATGCTTGTGAAATAGTGGTCCCTTTAAGTGTTGAGATCTTGTGGACAAAACAAGTAGGTCACAAACAATTAAAAGTGCATGTGACAGTAATAATTTGGCAGCAATTAACAATAAAGTACAACTTATCCCTTCTTTAGGTGTTCAGCTACATCTGACTTGATCGTATTTTGTAGTACAGAATGTCATATTTCAGTTTTAAAAAAGGTAACCAAAGTATTAGTCTAAGAAATTGGTCCTGGTGGTCTAAAAAACAAACTGTAATAAACATGGAAAAAATGAGTATGACATTTGTGTAAACGAATATTGGTTCAAAAATAAAAAAATAACATTATTCACTGACAAACAAAATAAAATGAGTCTGATCTAGAGCTTAATTGGAAGCAATTTAAAAAGCAGGCTGTTGCCTAGACAAACATTTAGCACATACAGTATGTGATCTCTGTGTCTATATAAAATGATTCTTTCACATGTTGCTATTGAAATTTTTAGTTTTTGCTAAAAATCAGCTTTTTATCCTGCAAACAAAAGGCAGCCAGAAAGAATGTGTTTGTTCCCATGTTAAACTGAAATACATTCATAAATTATTAGAAAGAATATATCACCCTCTCAGTGTGTTAGAGGCATACGTTTAGCACCGTTACCATTCAGTCATCTAGTTCAATTAAATGTAGATCTGTCATTTGTAGGATCTTGAACTCAAAGTGAAGATTTGGATTGCGACTGGAAACGTTGAATTCGGAAAGGTGAGAGGTCGTGTGAGGGAACCTGCCCCATGGCCAGCTGAGAGAGCACCTTTCCAATGATGGGGCTAAACTTGAAGCCATGGCCTGCAGAGTGTGAGAGAGGGAGAGAGAGTGTGAGAGAAAAAAAAAATCACATTTACTGGTAGGTGAATCATCACAGTTTACATTCATTCAGTCCACTGGGATAAAGAAGAGTAGCTCATGGGAATGTACAACAGCCCTCTATAAATAGCCTTTATCTGTCGTCCACTCTCTGACTCAGAAAGCCTTTGAATGAAAGAAAAAAGCCAAATCATGCTGGCACCATCACACCTGCTGTCACAGAACATTTATCTTTTATAAATGAGTATGGTCAAATTTTAAATTAGGATTTCTTATTGAAAAGAGTGTCATATATTTAATATATGCCAGGGTTATGTGACCAAATACATTAAAATAATGTAATACGGTATACTGCTGGTATTTATTACATTATTCATTAACTATTAACAGGGTCGAATTTATTATACCTTGAGACTTAATATAAACATAATTGTATAAAGATTGTAATTATTATTTGTAAGTATTATTGTAAGAATAATAATAAAGATAAATATATGAATAATTGGACCAGAAGCCAATATGTTCTTTCAATGTAAATTTATTATACCTTGAGACTTCATATAAACATAATTTGTTTAAAGACTTTAATTATTAGATTGTACTTATTATTTGTAAGTATTATTGTAAGAATAACAATAAAGATAAATATATGAATAATTGGACCAGAAGCCAATATGTTCTTTCAATGTAAATGTAACATTTTGAAAGTATTAAAACATAACTTCGTATTGATTTCTATTTATTTTTTAGAAATGAACAGCTGAATGTTTAAATAACTGCTACCAAACATTAGAAAATTCTAATAATTTTATCTTACATGGCATTCTGTAAAAAAATAAAATAAAATTGCTCAATATTTTTTGCTTTGTTTTTTAGGCTGAATGTCTGAGGATTCTTAAATCTGTAGTGCAGTTTGTCATTTTCCTGGGAAGCAAAATGAAGTGAAATATATCAAATTACTTGAATCTGCCAATGTGCTGAGAGAAGTCTACTTGATTCAAACGCGAAACCAATTATTATGCCCCCTTGAAATGTCTTTGTTGTTGTTTTAAGTACTGTATAAACATATTTTTATTTGTTCTATCATAAAACAAAACTTTGTTTCTTTAATATGCATTCCAAGTCAGCATGTCTTGATTCAAGGATGTTTATTCATCTGTTAATTTTCTTTTCGGCATAGTCCCTTTATTAATCATGGGTCACACAGCAGAATGAACAGCCAACTTATCCAGCATATGTTTAACACTTTTTACACTTACATGTTTTACACTATGGACAATTTAGCCAATTCACATATAGCACTCGGAGGAAACCTACGCAAACATGAGGAGAACATGCAAACTCTACACAGAAATGCATAACCGTCCCAGCCAGGGCTTGATCCAGCGACCTTCTTGCTGTGAGGCGACAGTGCCAACCACCTTTGCAATGCCACATTTAATTCCATGGCTTAATGAATGGAACACTTTCTGACTTGATTTAAGACCTTTTCTTAAGGCCTCTGCGAGAGAGCGAGCAAATTGTTCTCTTAAGTGATTTTCTCTTTAATGAATCAGTTGATTGGGTTCACAAACTAGTCATGAATCAAACTGACCCAATTCTCAAATTCAACACACTGACTTATACTAGTTTTAAAGATTAACATGCCACTGAAAGTGAATAATGCTTTAATTCCACTGTTTTCTTCACAAGATTTTTTTGGATTATAAAATAGTCTTTGGCGACGCAGTGGCGCAGTAGGTAGTGCTGTTGCCTCACAGCAAGAAGGTCACTGGTTCGAGCCTTGGCTGGTTCGAGCCTTGGCTGGGTCAGTTGGCGTTTCTGTGTGGAGTTTGCATGTTCTCCCTGCATTCGCGTGGGTTTCCCCCCACAGTCCAAAGACATGCGGTACAGGTGAATTGGGTAGGCTAAATTGTCCGTAGTGTATGTGTGTGAATAAGATTGTATGTGTTTCCCAGTGATGGGTTGCAGCTGGAAGGGCATATGCTGCATAAAACAAATGCTAGATAAGTTGGCGGTTCATTCCGCTGTGGCGACCCCAGATTAATAAAGGTACTAAGCCGAAAAGAAAATGAATGAATGAAAATAGTTGTTCAGAATACTATTATGGTATGTTCAGTTTTTTAGAAGTAACAGGTGTTTATTTTGTTTTGCCTGCATGTGTGATGCTAAATATTGCCTTGCATTTTACGGATCACAAAGGACCACAGATTCAGCTTAAACTACTTTAATGTTCTATTGGAAACAGTCGCCAACATCTACTGGTGTCAGTAACTAAGTTTTTTTTGTTTTACTTAGCTACAGTAAGTTCAAATTTTAAGTATTTGTGCTTTATCAGGGTATTTTTATTTTAGAAAACTTTCATTTTATTTCACTGCATTCCAAAACTAAATATTTTACTTTATACTCCACCCTATTTCCTGAATCATGAGATGCTTTGTCTATGCATCAGTTTTGTTTCATTAGATGAGTGCTTAGATGAGTTTTAACCTGTTAAATCTGTTCACAATTGCACTAAACAATTCATTTATGAATTGGATTGACATCTGTGAATAAGTTATTCATTTATTCAAATAATCTGTTCAGAGTTAATCTCTAGTAAATGATCTACTGATTCAGATGATCTGTTAAAGTTTGTCTCCAATAAATGATTCACTGATTCAAAAGACCTGTTCAGAGTGAATCTTCAGTAAACAATTCATTGAATTTACAAACTGATCTTAACAACCCAGGCTCATTCTGAAAACTATATACATTTGTGGAGAGTGGCAAATATGTCCCAGGAGGTCCGTATTTTTTTATTTTTTTATTTATTTATTTATTTATTTTTTTTGCAGTTTTTGTTTTCACGAATCCACTAGAGGCTGCTGTATACACTTTTTGAGATCTCAAATTTCTTTCGCAAGTGCCATTAGCGCCTGCTGTTCTCACATAAATTCACCAGAGGCCGCTGTTGCCTGACTGACTGATCGCCTGACCCACCCTCCTCCTTCCCTTAACCCAACCAATAGTGTTTTCAAAAGCACAGATTGACCTGACCACCAACTTCCCTAAACCCAACCAACAATTTTAAAAAGCAATCAAAAAAAAACAAACCCTTACCTGATTTTTTACCACGTTTTCAGATTTTACCACGTTCTCACCCTGTTATTTACTTATTTATTTACTTATTTATTTTTTTGGCTTCTGTTTTGGCTTTCTGGAACCGTTTTTTACTGGACCTGAACCTTGTTGTCATGGTCAACTCCTCTCTGCGTCCGCTGACGTACATGGCGAGCTACTGGGCAAACTGATAACAGCGGGAAAGCCGTCCATATGGAATTAAGTGGTCAGCTGCCACATAGCGTTTGTTTTAAAGATGAAATGCAGACGTACTTCAGGCTACATAATTCGGGATCTCCAGAAATGTATATAGGGCTACGCTTTTTAAAATAAGCCTGTGTTGGATTTTATTGGTGTTCAAATTTTCTCACAATAAGCATTCATCAGCAAGTATTACTGCTATTATTACTTAAGTAAATAAACAATCAAGTACTTTTGTATTTTGACACAAGTCATTTTGAAAATAAGAACTGGTTAGTTCTACTGGAGTGATATTTTATTCAGTGTCTGTAATTTCACTCCAGGGCCTAATTTGCCACTGCCAATATTTTGGATGGACTGAAAATGAGTACAATTTCATTTGTTCGTGAACTGTCCCTTTAAGAGTGAGATAAAACAGAGCAATGCAATTTGTTTAAAATGCACTCCATTCTTCTCTGCTCTCAGCTCTCTGCATATTGTGCGGCCGTTTGAAGTCTGCAAGGCTGGTCTGTAAGTGAATTCGTCTCTGACCAGCAGACGTGTGCACGGAGGGTCCTCTGTTCTTCCTTAAACCCCACTGATGTGTCTGGGTATCCATGGCAACCGGAGGGCCTAGAGCTCAGTGCCTGGTTTGAGAAAAATTCCAAGCGGAAAGAGGGGCAAGTTCCCACCCGAGCGCCACGGTTTGTGTGTTTGCCCCTGAAACCAATTCAATTCTCACCCTTCAGTTTTTCCCAAGCCGCAAATACAACAGCTGCGCCGAGGGCAGGAGAGCAGCGGGGAGGCGAAACGCTGTCATTATGGCAGACAATAAAATGAGAAGAGGCAGAGAGAGGTTAATAGTGAGCATTCCTCTGCTCCTATCAGAGTTGTAATGTATTATTAAGGCAGGAGAATATATGTCATAAATCATTAGCGTGCGTCGTGCCAGAGCAATGGGATGGTGGCGGTACAGTCAGGCAGCCACACAATGCGTCCTGTGACACCTCCAGAGCAGTTCCTTTAACCGGGACAATGTGTTACAAGATGAATAGCTGCACCGTGCCGCCACAATAGCGCTCGGCTCTTCTGTGTATCTTTTCCTAACCCAAAGGCCAGTCTTCGCACCCCGTGCTGCTAACCAGCTCTTCTCTGAAGTGATTACCAGCGGAATTTAATTAGCCCCATAATTAGTCTAAGGAGGGGGTGATGGGAACAGATGGAACAAATGCCAGGTGAGCCCTTTGGCCCCCTGAGAGCCGGGTTCGGGAATATGCGGGAGCTTGGGGAACTAGCAAACGCCTTTAATTAGACGATAAAAGGCGCTCGCATTGGGGGCTTCGCTTCCTGTCCATCACCAGCGGCCTGTTCTATTCCCTCATTAAAAAAGTAAAGACACCTTTTCGAGTGGACGTCAGTGCGTGTGGTTGTGTTTTACAGAGATTGAGTTCATTAGTGACCGTGCTGACCTGAGAATCCAGCGCCAATGATGATGTTGCCGTAGGATGGGTGGGAATCAAGGACGAAGTGCTGGTCTGGCGTGACCTGCAAACAACAAAGCAGGGGAATGTTAAACATCAAGACTCAAGACTGTAATTATTTCTGCAAATATTTGACCTTTTTAGAAGAATAAGTCCTGTTTGAAGTGAATTTAAAATTAAAAAGCTGCTTAAAAGATAAGCCACAACATGATTAAAAATGCTGATGAACAGGAAAGACAAACATTTGTGTTAAAATCTTGTCAGTATATACAGTACCAGTGTTTCTCAACAACGTTCCTGGAGGACAACCAACATTGCATGTTCTGGATGTCTCCTTTAGCCAAGGTCACACTGGACTTTTTACCCTATAGACTTCCATTCATGCGAATGCGTCAGACCAGAAACGCAAACTCATGTGACAAGTTTTGCAGTTCGCTACATTGCAAAGCTTGGTGAACTCTGACCTGTGAAATCGCATCATGTGACTGCGTAAGACCAATCGGAAATCAAAACATGATCTCTCTCGGCAGAAATTTTAAATATAAAGCAATTGCTTGAATTATAAAATGTCAAATCATCTTGTTTAATCCCGCCCTTTTTCGCTGCATCATATGACAGAAATTTGCATGCTCAAACAATAGTGTGACCGTGGCATTTGTTTACTGGTCTTTCAGTCCCTGCTAATGAGCTGATGATCTGAATTAGGTGCGTTTGGTTATAAAGACACGGAAAATGTGCAGTGCTGGTGGTCCTCCAGCAACATGTTGAGAAACACTGGAATATACAGTACTGACAATTTTCAAAACAGTTGTGCTTTTCTATTTTTGTAGAATTTAAAAAGCAATTTTTAAATAATTTAAATAATTCAACTTTAAATAGAACAGGAATAAATGCCTTCAGGAAAAAACTAAGTGTACTTGATAATAACTGGACATTTCTTAGGCATCAAATCAGCATATTAGAATCATTTCTGAAGGATTGCGTAACACTGAAGTCTATATTAATTAATTATTAATAATTATTAAAATAGAAAACATTGGGTAACGATTTAAAATAATGGTCATTAGTTAATTTATTTACCAACATGAACAAACAATTAATATTACTAAATAACTTTAGTGGAACTGGCAGGTACTGGACAACGGATTTGGGGATTCACGTGCAGTTTTATTTACAAAGAATAGTCAGTCAGGCAATGGTCAAACACCGAAGCAAACAGTAGCATACAGGTTATCCAGTATCGTAGTCAAAAAACAGGCAAGTGGTTGGTACAGGCGGCAGGCAGGATAAACGCTAAAAGAAGGTGAGGGTCAAAACACGGAAAACGCTTTATAATGTTACAGGGTATGTACCAACAAGACTCAGCAATGTCTGCGAGTATGTGTGCTGTTTATATGGCCCATGTAATCAGTCTTTAGTAGCTCCCAGCTGTGTGTGTGTGCGTGTGCGCGTGTGTGTGTGCGTGTGTGTGTGTGGTGCCGGAAGGGTGTTGTTGTTCATATAGTGGCAGAATTGTAGTCTGAGTGAAAGTGAAGGTTCTCCAGCGATCTATGAGGGTTAGATCACTGGTGATCGTGACAGATAGTTCATGTAAACTCACAATGCAATAATAAATGTTATCAAGCACAACTTTGGATTTAACCAAGACATTAGTTAACGTTGATCTATGATTAATAAATGCTTTATAAGATTATTCATACTAGGTTAATGTTAGTAAATACATTAACTAACATTAAGCAATGAACTATTATTCTAAAATGTTACCAAACATTGAAAATCATGTCACGGTAAGCTGAAGCAGGACTTATTTGTCTTGAGGCGCTTAAACACCTTTATGTAAATCTGAAAAAAGGTGTTAGTTATTATTTAGTAATGCCACAGCCACTTAAATTGTTGATGGAAAATAAAGTTTTCAGCCATTTCATGTAATTTGCCACACAAATACAGCCTTGTTGTGACAGTTACAGCGTCACCTATTAGCTGACTTGCTTATTGAGGCACAAAACTTTTTCTAATTTCTCAAAAGGACCAAGAGTCGAACATGCAAGTTTTTTTCTGATTGGCCTCTGTTAACTTTGTCTATTAGGTGCTTCATTGGATAATTGCAAATATGTTGTTTTAAAGATACGCCAGTGTCCTCAAAGACATTAGTGACACTTTGGACAAAAACATTACACACCAAGTTTCAAGTCAGTTGGACTATCTGTAACCATTTCATACGGTTCAACTTAGTTATTCTTTATTCTTTTTGCTTTAACGCAGAACTTCATCTCTATGTACTTATTGGCATTCTGTGGGTCTCCTGACGGGTCAGTCAAGGCCAATTTATAAAGGATTCCGATCGTGACGCATCATCATCATCATCACTGCGCTTTTTCATGATTGATGTGATTGCATCTTGCATTTGTATTATTTTTTCATCTTGACCATCTGGAGAGAAACTTTGGCGATGCAGAAGTTAACACAGCAACTGAAAACCTGCTCTGACTTTTTATGATGTACTGGTGTGTTAAATGAAAGGCTAACATCATGTCCCATCCAAGCGTGATGCATGATGTTAACAGGAAAAGGCCATTTGTCTGTTCACACTATATGAAAAAACGCAGATCATCAGGGTTTTTGACTAGTGAATTTCTGTGTACTTTCCAGATATTTACTGTATGTCAGACTGAATAAGGTTTTCATGCGTGTCTGCATGTACAGTACAACCTGTAATGTAATGTGTATTTATAAAACACATTTATCATGTGTGGCCATACACCCAAAGCGCTTCACAACCATGAGGGTGGTCTGTCCACACCAACACCCACAGAACAACGGCACCAGTGCGCTCCCCACACACTCAGATGGAATGGAGAGACAGTGATAGAGCCAATTCGGTGGATGCGGATGATTAGGAGGCCATGATGGGTAAGGGCCAATCATGAGAAGTGCCATTGGATTTTTAATGACCACAGAGAGTGAGGACCTTTGTTTAACGTCTCATCTGAAAGACGGCGCTCACTGACAGTATAGTGTCCCCTTCACTTTACTGGGGCTTTAGGACTCACACAGGCTGCAGGTTGAGCGCCCTCTGCTGGCCTCACTAACCACTTCCAACAGCAACCTAGCTTTCCCATGTGGTCTCTCGTCCAGGTACTGACCAGGCTCAGCCCTGCTTAGCTTCCGTGAGTAACCGGTCTTGGGCTGCAGGGCGATATGGCTGTGGCACAGAAAGCTTGACTCATACTTTCTCAGGAATATTTGTCAAAGCTGTGGATGAAAGGTAATAATATTGTAATGTTCAATTTCCTGCACAACCTAAGATTTCAATGAATCATCAGGTGAAATAGGTATTAATTTTCTTTTTGCCTGTTTATGTTTTTTTTCCTTCACTTCAGCACGGCTTGGTTTGCATTTTCACTGCAGTACTGCTTAAAGGTTCAAGAAGCCCTCGAGTACTTTTTTGAGATTTTAACAGATTTGTGTGTGTTGAGCATTAATTAAGACCACGTTAGCACGTGTCAGCTTTAATTGTGGGGAAAACTGGATAATTTTGAGCTTTTGTCAGCTCATTTCATCTTCTGGGTTTAAAATCATTTTTAGGGTGGGATCAAAATTGGTGACGTAGTGCCGATCCCCCTGTCCACTGATGACGGTTTCTCATTATTATTCATAGCTGAGTTTTCTTATCTAATGAGAAGACCCTGCTTCTTAATTATTCATCCCTGCATGTGCTTTCCGAAGGCAAGGAAGATCTGCCAAGCTGTGAGACTGCGGCCGCACACAGTATTTAGCCTTTCTTGGATAGTCGTATGTGTTTGTTTCAATGATCCACAATGTTGCATGTTTTTCCCTGCGATGGTGTCAGGGTTGATGCAGCAAAGCTGTTGGTTTGCAGTAAGCATTTTTGTCGGGAGGGCTGCACGAGAATTGGAGAAAGACAGACTTTGTCTTTTATCCTTTGAGTCCCTTACCATTCAGACACATCACCTCTCCGTGCTGCTGTGTTCACCTACAGTATGTTTAAAGTCCTTCGGATTACCGGCAGGACTAATGGTTGAAATATATATGGAAAGAGACGTACTGCACTGCTTTCCACTGTGTCTGCATTCAGACTCGGGGATGTAGGAGGAGAGAAGTCTTCCTTATTTATAGTGTTTGTATAAACATGATGGGTGTTTTCCAGTGATAGGTTGCAGTTGGAAGGGCATCCTCTGCATAAAACAAATGCTGGATAAGTTGGTGGTTCATTCCGCTGTTGCGACCCCTGATGAATAAAGGGACTAAGCCAAAAAGAAAATGAATGAATAAACATGATTATCTTTATAATGATATACCAAATTGTGGTTATGTGTATATGAATTTACGAATAACATATGTAGCAGGACATTAAACTACTTCCTGTTTTTTTTTTTTTTTTGCATTTTATCATTGTAAACTACAAAATCATGGGTCTCCTCATGGTTTGTGTCTCATTTTGTGAGCCAACTGAAAGATATTCGCTCCCCTCTTTTTCCCCGGCTCTGTCGACCACACCCACTCCTCCCTCTGCTCGCAGCGCTCCATGCCCATCATGAAGCATTTTTTGAAAAAAAATTCTGAGGTAGACTGAAAGAGGGGGGTTTCATGGCTCTTTAAAGTGGGTGGGACTATCACTATAGTTGCGATAAAGTTTAAAGTTGCGATATAATTGTAATTCAGACCAATCAGTGATCAAGAGTTTGTACACGTGACGTTTAGGTAACTTCTAGGTATAAGGTATGGAACAAAGTGGAAAAGCCCCCAAAAGTCAGCCCTACCAAACCAAACTGCATTGTACCATGCAGTGGAGTATCGACTTGCACTTATAGACTTGCATTTTTTCACTGGCAAATGTCCACAGTTTGAGCAAAAGTAATTTTTTAATGTTAAAAAGTAGCTCTGTCGCCTCACAGTAAGAAAGTTGCTTCTCAGAGTCCCGGCTGGGTCAGTTGGCATTTTTGTGTGGAGTTTGCATGCTCTCCCCATGTTAATGTGGGTTTGCTTTGGGTGCTCCGGTTTCCTCCACAATGAATTAGTGAATTGAAAACTATATTGGCCGTAGTGTATGAGTGTGTCTGAGTGTTTATGGGTGTTTCCCAGTACTGGGTTGCAGCTGGAAGGGCATCCGCTGTGTAAAACATATGCTGGATAAGTTGGCGTTTTATTCCACTGTGGCGACCCCAGACTAATAAAGGGACTAAGCCAAAGGAATATGAATGAATGAATGTTAAAATGACAGCTACATCCTCAATGATCCGAGGGTAAGAAAATTCAAAACTAAATTTCATTTTACTGTAAACTATCCCTTTAAAGAGAGACAAAATTTCACTTAGGAGACATACATTAACTAAGTTTAATAAGTTAACTATATTTATATAATTACTTTAACTGTTAAAAGTTATTAGTAATTAGTTATTAGTAACTAATAAAGTTATGGTAACTAATAACCTGATTTTGATTGCAATAATGTGCACCTTTTTGTAAAGCTGCTTTTGTGAAAGCGCTATACAAAAACAAAAACTTGAATTGTCTTGAATTGAATGAATTAAGCATTCCACATCATGGTCACGTCTGGTTAGCACAAAATTCTGATTTACATGAAAGAAATAGCTATAATCGCTGTCCACTGTATCAGATTGTGTCTGTTTAAGGCACAATGCAATTCCAAGCATCTGCAACAATAAAATCAATTCAAAAACTCAAGCAGAACCGAAATCAATTTCAACTCAATTCCAGCAAGCATTCAATCAAATGACATGTCAGAATAAAATATGACTCATGCATTTAAATATCCTCCTCCTCTTCTTCTCAAGTTTGCTCTGGGACTCAAAGTGGCACCTGAGGATGGGCCGTAAAGCCACTCACCGTATACATACAGCTCTCCACCACAGCAGGCACTGGCACCAGCCCAGGGAGACAGCGGGTGACGTAGCGTGCTAGAATATCGATGTCCCCTCTATCCGTCTGTTTATCCCGCTCATCCGGGTCGGTCTCACTGCCCATGTGGTAACACACCTGCTCAGACACATGCACGCACACTATGATCCATAAAAACAATCTGACCCATGATACATTTCAGATCTGTGATCCACCACTTGGCATGCTTGGAGGAGCAGCAGATATATATATATATATATATGCAGAAGCCAGGCTCCGGCGACTGGAGCAGACATAATGCATCTAACATGACACAGCCATCTGTGCTCTCCCATTCAGCCTTGCTAAGTGTGATGAGACTGAAGGCTCCTGCTGGGCTCTGCCGCGTGCTGAAACCCAGCCATTAGTACTGGGAGAACACAGACCAGAGGAGAGTGCTGTTTCTTTGCTTCTGTGAAAGCATCAAGGACCGTGTTTTCATTTGGAAAGATATAGTTTGCGCTCGCATCTGATGCACTCCAGCTTTGAAAGCTCTGCGAGTGGGGATGCGAGTGCTGTATTGCTGCATGAGGGAGTTGTGGAGTAATTAACAGAAGGATGAAAACTGCCACGTTGAAGCTCTGTGGCTTTTTTATGAGATGTGGGCAGGCAATTGCATTAATGCTGTGGTGTGTGGTACATATTGATATGGTGGTTTAGCCCGTGTTGTCATGGAGAAGTGCTTTTTTAACAGGAAAATTAAGTAAGAGTAGAAAAGCAAACTAAAGTTGGGGTTTAAAGTTAGTTTTTGAGCTTTTTTAAGCTAAATATGCTAAGGATGGGTCTATCTTGTGTTGTGAATTATATTCCAAAGCTACTTATCCTCAACATCAAGCAAGTAAAACACACAGAACATATTGTTAGCTGGCAGTTTTAATTTCACTTAATTTGGTTGAAATGTAAGTTGCTCCTATAACTGGGTTACTGCAGGTTAGGATTTAAAATGAAGTTTTTAAAGGACCATTTTAGGTAAAGAAAATGTTATAATATGTAATTTAATAGCAAATTTCCATTCCTTCATTAGTACTCAGTGAGTATTAAAAAACAACAGCAACAACAACTAATAACTTAAGAGTTTTCAAGTATGTACAGTAGTCAATATTTGAAGTGGATCAAAAAGATTTTTTATAGTTGTTCAAAGATCAGAATGGGTGTTGTTCTATCGTTTTAGGAGAACTTTGTTTCAGTATGCATTCAGTGCTTCCCACAGGTTTGAAATATACTTGCAGTGGTAGCCGGATAGAAACACATCATTTACACACATCACATAAATAGTTAACTATTTGCAACAAACAAAACATATTAAATTTTTTTAACAATAATCGTATTTATTATGACACTGTTATACACTGTTTCTTTTTTTAATGAGCAAAGGGAATACAAAAAAGGCCACTATTTCTCTTACTTATACTATTCGAATCCATGTTTACCAACTGACAGGTCAAATCTGCTTCTGTCTCTCTTTCAAGTTCAAATGCCAAAGCATTATAGATATGTATATAAAATAGCCTATGTAATATATTAACATCATCAAATAAATAAAATAATCAGCAAATGAGAAAAAAATGACAGAAAAAGGAGTAAAAACAGACAATATCTCTAAAAATGATTTTAATTGCAAGATTAAAACCGGTTGATTCTTTAAATAAGGCAAATGTGTTGATTAACCATTACTAATGGTGTATGTATATTTTGCAGCCAGTTATTTCATCCTCTTCGAGTACATAGTCAAGTTTTTTCAGTCGTTTAAATTAAAAATGAATTATTTAATGTTGCACTCGCTCACTCTGTGCGTGTGCAGTCGGCTGCAAAGCCATTAAGCGAAAGTAGGCTTAAGTAATTTTAGGAGATTTGGAAACACTTGAATTTTTTTAAGTCCCAAAAAGGTGCGTTTCTGTGGGTCTGCAGAGCATGTGAGACTGTCTGTGGGATTGTTTACAGGTCTCGCGCACATAGCGAAACGGATAAACGAGAGATTATTTTCCACTACTTACTGTAATCAATCGCGGATGTTTGGTTATATTGTATATTGGGTGGATACAAAAAAAGTGTAAAAGGATGTTAGCAATAGTAAAAAAAAAGTGTCGCTAAATATATCTGAGCGGCTGTTAATAAATCAAGGTGGTCTGCCCAAGTAAAGTCTATGTGTGGGAAGCACTGGGAATTGATCCACATCAAATGTGGACTACTGTATTTCATCAGTATTATATGCCTTGTTTTTAAGGCTAAATGTATAAATATTTTTAAATTAAGTAATAACATGAAAAATTAAGTGATCAAAATAGCAAGAACAAGAAAAAATATTTGACAATATGCTCAGAAAAATTAATTCAATCAAAATGTAATTTTCATATTCCATTGACAGACATTGGCTCTTTTGAATGTAAAATCAGCTTTGTGCTGTTTTTTCAGAAAACAGCACCTCACTTCATGTTTGCATTTCGAGTTACTGTGTCTTGATGCAAGGATATTGAAATATTTGTAATAGAAAATGAAATATTGCCATAAACTTTTTTTGTTTCATGCACTGTTCCAAGATTTTTTTAACACCTTAATTTGTGCAAGGGTGGCATATTTTAGACTACATCTAAGATCTACATCTACAGCTACATCTTTAGACTACTGCTAAGACCATTTCAAGATCTGCAGAAACTTAATTTGGCAGTTTTCAACACAACACTGATAGTATCTGGAATGACGTGAGCCAGGCCAGATCCCGAGCACTAAGTTTGCTAACCACTACACCGTGGCTCCAACCAGAATCTGCTCTTTCTAAATAGCAATCCTCCAGTCACTCACTTTCATTAATCCTGGATATTCATTGGATGGGAGGCCATAAATGTCATATTCGCCCTCTTTTGGCTCCATCTGTATAAAGCATGGGAAGCTTTGGCCGACACTGTAGGTTCCTGGGATCTTCTCCTTCCAGTAGCAAACGTTAATCTTTACAACCTGCACAGAAAGAAATGGAGTCAGACTCGCACCACATCTCCAACAGCAAATGATCCAAATTGCTGATCAAAAACAGTGTAGGAGATACAGTAAGATGCTAATCAAAAACTAATATAAACATTGCTATTGAACTCACATCAGGGCAAATGTAATAAGAAGTAGAGAACCAGTTGCTCAGAATAGTCCAGCCTGTCTTCGCATTCAGGGACCATAAAAAAATCACCAGTGCACAAATTCATTGCTCATATATTGTCGTGTTCACCCAAGCGCAGACTTTCAAGTCCGTGCTATCCTGAAAAATGCAATTCCAATTCTAGGTCCAATTCAGAGTTTAACTAACACAGAATACTTTTTCCATCACTTCTCTGGTGGCGTGTGACACATAAGAGATCTGTGTGTGGACTGGAGACTCTGTTTATAGGATAGGGAGGGGAGGATGGCCTGCTTTCTGTACATTCACAAATAACTCAGAATTCATTCTGCCCAGGGGTGTAATCCAGATCAATCTGTATAGTGTGTGTGTGTGTGTGTGTGTGTGTGTTTGTGTTTGTGTTAGTGCATGTGCGTGTGTGTGTGTGTGTTTCACAGGCCAAGGCTGATAGTCAATATGCCTTATGTATTCCCAGTGTTTTAATATTTCAGGAGCTGTTTTTCAAACCCAGACATTTCACATTGATATATTGTTCAGTGATGACCTTGGAAAAAAGAAGGTGGAATTTTGGATGGTTGGATGGAAGGAAGGAAGAAAGAAAGAAAGAAAGAAAGAAAGAAAGAAAGAAAGAATTTGCAGTAGATGAACTGTTGCATGTATTTGAGTAAATAAAAGAATGAATGATGAGTAAAAAAGATGGATGGCTAATATAGATAAATATTTCAAATATTGTGATTTAGGCGAACACTAAAAATAAAAGCAGAAAAAGTCAAAAAAGGGGGAAAAAAGAAGCAATGAACCAAATAAAAGAGAAAATAGATAAGGAAATGACAAAGAAACTTGGATAACAATTGATAAATGAGAAAAAAATTAGGTAGAAAGTAAAAAGAAAGAAATTAATAAAATGAATTGATGAAAAATGAGTAGAAAGTAAAAAGAAAAAGAAAGAAAGAAACTAATAAAATGAAATGATAAAAAAATTAGTAGAAAGTATATAAAAAAGAAAGAAAGGAAAAGATGGATGGAGGAAAAGTGAGAATAAATAAATAACAGCATTGATGGATTGATGAAAAATGAGTAAAAATAAAAGAAAGAAGAAAGGAAGAGATGGATGAAAAGTGAGAAGAAAGAAAGAAATTTATGGACTGGTAGATGAAAAGTGAGTTGAAAGAAATAAAGAAAAAGAAAGAAATGGATAGATGAAGAATAGAAAGACAGAAAGAAAAAAAAACAAGAAAGAACACTCAAAAATATATATTTTGCTTGTTCAAACTACTTATTAAAAATGACTACTTAATCGATTTGTGTTAGGACAACATGAATGAATTGTGTGGAACCCTAAATTTTTTGCAGTGAAAGAAAGAAATGGATGGATGAAAAGTTAGTAGAAAGAAAAAGAAAGAAGTATAGTGAACATGAAAAAGAAAACGAGGAAAAGGAAAAAAAATGAAGCAATGAACCAAATAAAAGAAAAAATAGATATGGAATGATATAGAAATTTGTATAAAGATGGATAAATGGATGGATGGATGTATGGATGGATAAAACAATTAGGTGGAAATAAAGAAAGAAAGAAATCAATGGATTGATGAAAAATTTGTTGAAAGGAATTAAGAATGAAATAATTGGATTGATGGATAGATGAAAAATTTGTAGAAAGAAGAAAGGATTAGGTGGGTGGAAGAAAAGTGGAAAGAAAGAAAGAAAGAAAGATCAAAATGTATGGACAGATGAAGAGTAGAAATAAATAAAGAAAAAGAAAGAAAGAAATGGATGGATGAAATTGAGTAGAAAAAAGAAAGAAAAAATTGGATCTATGGATGGTTGGAAGAAAAGTGAGTAGAAAGAAATGAAGAGATGAATTGTGTAGAAAGAACAAAAAAGCAAGAAAAGGATGGATGAAAAGTGAGTAGGAAAAAGAAATGAGTAAAAAAGATGGATGAATGAGCATGAGTATGAGAGTAGCTGAATGAATAAATGTATGAATGAATGATGGACTGAGTGACCGTCAGCCTGATATGTGTGTGTGTTTGTGTGTACAGTATGTGTGTGTATGTGAGTGACCTTGAGCGGCAGCTGCAGTCCAGCGTGTGTGAGCAGTGTGTTTGCCCAGGGTCCTGCTGTGATCACCACACTCTTCCCTCTGTACACTGCAGAGCCAGTGCTCACAGTCACCACTGCACCAGGAGAAACACCAGTCACTGTCTGCCCGTCCTTCAGCACTCCACCACTGCACTGAAAAAGCCTCTGAACAACACACACACACACACATTCAAAACATCTCATCCTAATAAGAGCACCCTGGTTAAAATTTAACAGCGCCTGAGTTTGACATGTCAGTAGGGATCAGTTAAAACTGGAAAAAGCTGGTCAGATTCGGGCAACACATAATGAAAGAGTTTCCTTAGTCAGAGCCAACAGGGAGCTTATCACTGCACTCTGTAGCTGCTGTAGGCTGAGCTTATTGAATCCGGAGAGGCAGTGTGCATAAAAGTGCACCGCCATATTCCCTGGATAGGGTGTAAGGAGCCTTTAACAAGCTAGTTTGCAGCTTTATCTTATCTCGGAGAGCTTTAAAAAGCACGGTGAAGGCGACACTGAAATACTGTTGTGTACATAAAGAACTTTGCTCAATGCCGTTGTGACACTGAGGTTTACATGCCTGACATAGCAAGCCATTTATTTCATTCCTGAACTGCTTTAACTGAACAGATTTAAACAGTTCACGCAAAAATAAAAAACATATGTTATTAATTACTCACCCTCATATTATTTAATCTTCTGACACATTTGTTCATTTTCAAACAAAAAATAAAATATTTTTGATTAAATCCAAGAGCTCATATCCTACATAGTCATTTAGGGCACTATTTTAATGATCTAGGTGCAAAGTCTAAAGCGCATGCCACAAATGCATTAAGAGCATGTTCAAATCCCCTTTTGCTATTTTAAGGATGGAAAAAATACACTTTGCGTCCAGGCGCATGGTCTTACAGGGTTGTGCTTTTTCTCTTAATGAGTTATTGGTGTGTTTTGAGCATAACGTGCATTAAACCAATCGGAGTCTCACCTCACATTCCTTTTAAGAGTCAGTTGCATTGCGCCATGGCGCATTTGCTATTTACATGGCGGTTTTTGTAAAAATTGACTGCTTCATTGGCGAGAAAACAGCTAAACAGACCATTTGCAGTGCAGGATAAAGAACAAGCCTCCTCCATTCAGCCTCTTTACTTTCTCTTTCTCTTACATTATTTTTACTCTTTACTTTACTCCTTTACTTTCATGGATAAGGAAATGGGTTGTACGTACTCAACTGTAGACATCCATTAGCCTACATTGTTAAATTTGTTTAAGCGCAAATATTTGTTTCAAAACTGTTACTAAATTCAGTTCTAATTTCCAGCAAACAAATAAATAACCAATAATAACGAACTGTGGTCAGTTATATCCAAACACCTCCTATTTTTTATGCCCCATATGGTGAAGCATACCTCTCTAAAACCCGACAGATCTAAACTTGTTTTTTATTAAAACGAATATAAATATACATATAATAAATAATACTGCTAATAATAAGAACATTATACAAATGCAAATTGTCATGAATAAACTGAAAAAAGCCCCTCGACATGAAGAAGGCATGCAGGCAGTGGTTTTTATATTTATGTAGTAAATAATATATTTTTGTAACATTTAAATCCTATTTTTTTCATATGTTAAGATATTTGTGTATTGCTGTACATTCTGTGTGTATTAAGCAATGTGTTAGCATTTAGCACCATAGGCACATAATTAACGCACTCTGCGTTGGACTTTTTTTTGGTGTATGTCAGTTCCTCAAAATAGCAATGTGCCTTAACACAATGCGTCTTAACACACCTGCTTTTTAGACTGGAACACCCATTAGTCCACAAAGTGGTGCTAGTGGATTTGCTATTTACACAACGGGGCACACAACATGAAAATTAGAGCTGCGCTAATCTAAAAATAGCAACAAATCGTGCCAAACACGTCTTGTGCCTTATTGAGCCGAGTGATTGATAGGGCTCTTAAAGTCGAGAAAAAGAACCAAAAATATTTTCAAAACATTCCATGTGACTTGATCTACTGTGATTCAACTGAAATTATATAAAGCTAAGCTAAAGAAAACTTTTGTTGACAAAAAAACCCAACTTGGTTCACCTTCAGTCGCCAACCTCACTTTCACCAAGTAGGACAAGTTCCTGGATTAACATCTATGTTGATCCAGGAACAACATTCCAATCAGCCAATCAAAATTAAGGGATACGTTTACAGTTTTAAGTTTAATCTTACGTTTAGGTTTATGCACTTCTATATGATTGTTATCCAACTATTATTCCTTTTGGGAATATACAGTTATGGTTGAGTTTAGGGGTAGGGAATAGGTATGGATTACTTTTTCCAACAAAAATGATTCAACATGACGTGCCACCTTCAGTATATCTCCCGCGTCAGATCATGGTCCACATTTACTACAGGCAATAAGACACTTGTGTGTTTGCTGCTGACTCTAATGACAATGTGACACACTGCCTGTAGTAAACACGCACGCACGCACGCACGCACACACACACACACACACACAACCTGACAAGGTATATAAGGTATAGGCAAAAGTCAAAATCGCTGTCTATGAAGGGTGAGAGAGCTCTCGGATTTCATCTAAACTGTTTTTTGTTCTGAAGATGAACAAAGAACTCTGAGGTTTAAAACAACATGATGGTGAGTAATTATTGACAGAATTTTCTTTTTTCGTTAACTAATCCTAAAGCAAAAAAAAAAAAAAGTCAAATAATCCACATATTTGGCATAAAGAAGTCTCAATTCAAATGTCTGCTTTTGAAATGATATCCAAAAGTCCTGCCATGAGAATACATGTTAGTAGTTTTGTGAGAATGTAAAGTAATAAAGATGAAGTCGGTCCAAAGCTGGGTTTTGGAACTGTTGCAAATACATTCATTTCGCATACATAATTAGAAGAGCATCTGATAGCTCTGAGCTGCCAGGCTAAATATAAGATTGTTGTGCGATAGACTTCCAGAGATTTTTTTTATATAATAAATATTTAAATAAAATGAAACACACTGCCGCTTAAAAATCAGCAATCAATTAGATCAATGAGAAATATTATTCAAATTTTAAAGAAATGTTTTCTATTTTACACTTTGTTACATTTTTTATATTATTGTATTGTTTACAGTATTGTTTACAGTATTGATTACATTTGTAAATATAAGGTTGATGTGCTTCATTTTGACAGAATCTCAGAATTGTAATTATAAATCTTCTAATAAATTTGTTCACTAAACTGAGAAATTCTTTAAATTTACACTACTGTTCGATAGTCAGATTTTTGAAAGATAGAAATAATATAGAAAGATTTTTTCCATTTTGTATGTGCACTAAAGGCTGCATTTATTTGATCAAAATACATTCATTCATTCATTTTCTTTTCGGCTTAGTCCCTTTATTAATATTACATATGCAACTTGTCCAGCACATATTTTTAACACAGCGGATGCAACTCATCCCTGGGAAACACCCATACACTTCCATTCACACACATACACAACTGACTATTTAGCCTACTCAATTCACCTATGTGATTGTACTTGTGGGGGAAACCGGAGCACCCGGAGGAAACCCACACAAACACAGGGAGAACATGCAAACTCCACACTGAAATGCCAACTGACCCAGCAGAGGCTCGAACCAGCGACCTTCTTGCTGTGAGGCAAGAGTGCTACCCACTGCGCCACCATGCTGCCATTGATCAAAATACAAGGAATATTATAGAAATATTTTGGAAATATTTTTGCAGTTCACAATAATGGATTTCAATATATTACATTTAATTCTTTATTGACGAATCTGAATAGGCAGCAGCCAATCATATGATAAATTATTTGTTAAAATTTGTTCTGCTTAATATTTCTGGATTTTTTAAAATCATTTTGTGAAACTTTTTTTATACTATTCAATGAAAATAAAGTTCAAGACATCATCAACATTAAAAGTTAAAATTAACCAAAAAATCTACCAAAAATTAAAATGTACTCACTATTTACTTACTCTCAAGTGTTTTTTTTCTGCTGAACCAAAAAGAAGATATTCTGAAGGAGGCTACAAACCAGTAACCACTGGCTTGACTTCCATAGTAAACAAGTACTATGGAAGTCTATGGTTTTTCATATTCCTTCAAAAGATTTACTTTTGTTCAGCAGAGGAAAGAAACTCAAAAAGGATTGTGACAAACAAACTTTTAAGTTAATGAAGACTAGGCATGGGACAATAACTGTTTTCAAGGTATACCGTGGTTTGAAAAAGTCAAGGTTTTAAAACCGCCAAAAATTCAGCTATACCGTTCCTAAGGTATGTGTAAGATTTTTTATTTACGTTTTTTTAGGACAACAGTATCTCCAGCAGAAAAAATATCCAAAGATACCATTCTAAATGCTAAAGAAATCTGTGTTTTTGAAACTGATGAAGAAGTCAATGATTAATTTTAATGATTTAGCCTGATCTGTTTACTGCTCCAAAATATTTTAAATGTTTCTGAAAATAAAATATATTGTGTTCAAAGGGGGAAAAAAGGTTTTGATTTTTACCCAGACATTTAAAAAACGAGCAGTAATCACAATACCCTGAAACCGTGATATTTTTATCCAAGGTTATCATACTGTCAGATACTTAAACCAGCCCATGCCTAATGATGACAGAATTGTCGGTTTTGGATAAACTATCGCTTCAACTTCTTTCAATAAAAAAAGAAAAATCGAATTAATCCTAAATGTTTTACACGTCAATGTATATAATCAGCTGACCTGCACAGCTCGGAGGGCTCTGTCGGCATATAGCACCCCTGCAAAGGTGTCAATCAGCGCCCCATTCCCTTCAGAGAGATTGACATTGGGAATATGCTCATTAAACTCCTGCTTCTCCAGAAACACTGTAGGAATCTTGTGTCTCTGCATCGTGTCCTTCAGCTTTGAGAAGCCCTCTGATTTCTCTGGCCCCATAACCAAAAGACCAGTGCGCCTGTGGAGGAAAATCACAAGAAGACTCAGATCACCATGTTAAAGCGCTTTTGCTTTGAGGCATGTGTAAATTGTGCAAAGTGCCGTCTTCATGAGAGGAGTTATGGTGCTGTGGACGAGAGGTTGGGAACACAAGCTTTAAATCACACATATATGATAGATGGTCATGCTGTTTTCTGTGGCTACTGTTTTTCAAGGCCTACTTCATCTGCCAGCTATCATGATGCATGGGGAGCACCGGTTCACAGCTCATAGTCATTCATCAGATTTTTATGACTGAATCCCTACTGTGTGCTTGATTCGGGACGCCGAAAGAAGGACTTCATGTCAGATTTGTCGACGCTCTTGTCTCTGATACCAGCAGAACCGATCACATCACGATCCTTGCTGAGGTAAATTAGTGTAAATTTGTGATTTTAAGGCAAGAGGATGAATGTGAGATACAGAAACAGACCTGAATACAAACTGTAAAGTCTGATAAGTGCTTTTAAAGTGGAGATTAATTTTATTTTGGTAATTTATGCCTTGTTTTCTTCTCAAGAAAATGGCCTTAGAAATATGTATTACAATTGAAACCTACCCACAAAATGATAATGCAAAACAACACCTAAATGTATTTATTAAAATGTTTTTATATTATACAGAAAAAAAACACCTTATGAACATCTAAAGAGCTTAAAAAATCTAAAATATATATAAAAAATATATCTAAAGTGACTGTT
Source organism: Danio aesculapii (assembly GCF_903798145.1). Lineage (NCBI taxonomy): Eukaryota > Metazoa > Chordata > Actinopteri > Cypriniformes > Danionidae > Danio > Danio aesculapii. The sequence goes on along the minus strand of NC_079449.1, from coordinate 24,425,443 downwards.
CACCTAAAAATAAAAACTGTCAACATTTACCCTCTACTTGTTCCAAACCTGTATGAGTTTCCTTCTTCTGTTGAACACAAAATATTTTTTTTAATAAATTTGGAAACCAAATCAATGACATTCATACAGTGTTCATTTCGATGAACAAAATTTCGTCATAATTTTAGTGACGAACAAGTTTCTACCAACAAAAACTAAATAAAAAATTAAGTGGGGGGAGGGGGAGTTGTGGCGGGTTATGATTGTGCGAAGTTTAGAACGACGGAGGTGGAGGGTGGGGGTGCATTGGGGCGTGTAAAGGGTGATGTTAGAATATTTTGTATATAATGTTTTATATAATATTCTAGAATATTCTTGTATATAATAATCTAGAAGTTAGTTATTGTATAAATAAATGGATGCAATATTAAATTACACATATATATTTTAGTCAACTAAATCTAGAGTAGTCGACTCAAATGATTCAGAAGAGTAAAATATGACTAAATCTAAAATTAAATTTTAGTCAAAAAACTAAGACTAAAATTAAATCATATTTTGCTGTCAAAATTAACACTAATAATCTTTTTTTGTGTTCAGCAGAAAAAAGAAAATCAAGGTTTGGATCAACTTGAGTGAGTAAATGCTGTTCATTTTAATATTACATGATTTGTCCTTTAATACTGTACAAATCTTTTTACACGATCAAAATAGGCTTTTTTTAAACTCATGGGTCCTATCTAATCCAGTTATGAACGTCTATTTTGTCCTTCACTGAACACTGTAACTAAAGCTAAATGTATCATTCATCTGACTGTCACATCTTTATTGTGGATTGTGACCTTTTTGGCAGCTCTCTGGATAAAATAACAGTTGGTGATTCCAGCTTCTGGCATCCCATCTGATGTAAAAAGAATATTAAATCAATAAAAAGAGCCAGAACTGCCTCTACTGTATAACAGCATCAGGTTTGATCTTCACCTTAATTAATGCAATCTCTCAGTATAAAATGTATAATATTATTATGTTTGGAAGCTCCCTTGGCAAAGTTGGGTTTTGGACAATATCAGCATAAATGGCATTTAGTTTTGAAGAATTTGCACTGACAGCATAAACTATGTCAGTTTATTAAATGAAAAAGGAAAAATACTAGGTTTATGGTGTGCATCATAAAGCATCCTTGTACTGTTGTCTAATCAGTGCATTGTAAAATATGTTTAATTATATCTCATAATATTCAGAAAACACATTTAAAAGTTTTGTATGGTTTTACTTTAAAGAAATTAGTCATTTTCTTCAGCACTGGTGCACTAAAATGGCTCATACCACAACTTTTTATTTATCAAAACAAACAAAGTAAAGAATGACAAAATATTAAGCAACAGTTTTCAAAACTGATAATAATAATTCAAATATATAATATTTATCATTAATATTTCTTAAGCTCATTGTAATAATTTCTGAAGAACTTACTAAATATTACTTATAGTAATATTGCTGCTTTTACTGTATTTTTTCCATCAAATGATTGCATTGGTAAGCATTGACCGCCATGATTGTTAGTCTGGTCACAAATATTGAATAATAATCAGATCATGGTTACTTGATTTAATGGGGCAACATGTAAAAGTAAAATTCACTTTATTTTTTACTCCTAATATTCATACGGTACTTTGTCAAACTCCTTAAACTGAAGAATAATACAAAAACACTGTCAAAGGTCTTGATACAGTATGTTATGTAACATTATATTACATTCAGGTTACAGGACTCTAGTGCAAAAACAACCATGATAAATCTGAAAAATGTAAATATTGTAAATTTTTAAATATCTATTGCAGCATTTCACAACAAGTAAAAAATAGTTATATCCATTAAAATAAAAGTTAGGGGACCTATCGTATTTAGGAATAGAAAGATAATACATTCAATGAGTTTTTTTTCTTGTTTTTTCCTGTTTTTTCCTGCACACATTTTTGGACTGTGATCTCACTTTTTTGGTATTAGTTTCAGTTTTGCTTTTGGTACAGATCTATATATATATATATATATATATATATATATATATATATATATATATATATATATATATATATATATATATATATATATATATATATATATATATATATATTGTGATCTGTACCAAAATATATATGAATATATTATTGCATGAAATATTCATTTGAAAGAGAGCTCTGTGAGGGGTGTAATCATTTATCATTTCTGCAGAGCACTGCATATATTATAATATTTATTTTTAAATACTTTTGTCGTCAAGTTTTCACCAAAAAATTATGGTTATGATTAGGATTGGCTGATTTTTTTATGCAATCAAAAAGAAAATAACAAACACTTAACTGATATTTGCAAGCCACTTCATAGCATTTGACAAAAAAACACACTTTTAATGTGTTAATAGTTTATGTCTATGGCTTTTGTGACCAGTACATCAAACTTTGCATAACTACCACATCCAAAAAAAGACCTTCACATGCCAAACCAGTAATAAAATCAGCTATATTTATTAATAACAAAATTGAATTTTTGAATCAGAATATTTGTTTGGATCATCTGAGTATTTGGTATCTCTATAGTGCTCATTTTTGTATTAGAAGAAAAGAAAAGCACAAATCCAGCATTTTTTTAAAGAGATTTTTCTCCGGTCGGCTAGCAGCGTGTGAGAGATTCTCAAGGGCACAGATGTCCTCTCATCAGGACTCATCCGTCAGAGAGCCGAGATGGATGACGGCGAGACAAAGAGCAAGGCGACTGATTTTGCATCAAGGCTGAGTGGGCTTGATCCACTTGTGATCCATTACACCTCTCAGACACTGTAAAAACAAGTGCGCCCCGCGGTCCCTGGATGATGCTCGGGGACTAGAATGAAAATGCTCTTTTAAAGTTATGGCGAGGGCTGTGACAGTCTGCCAGGTTTGATGTACAGCGTCTGCTGTTGCACTGCCGAAAGAAAATTTCATCATTCTTTCTTTGGACGCTCACCTGTACAGCTCGACACCTGCTTCTTTCTCCAGCTCAGCCCACAGCTCGTAGCTTTCCTGCATCATTTGTGTGTAGAAATCTTCCTCGTAGGCTTTACGGATTATCCTGGTCTGGCCATGAGAACTCCCTCTGGAGTGAGGCAGGACAAACTGTGGACAAAGGGGAATTTAGAGATACCACTTTACATGCATTGATTTTGTTTTGGTAAACAAAAATTTTTACGGAAGAACGGATTGTTGTCTCATTATACTGTATTTGGCCTGCTCTTTATTGGTATATAATGAACATTTTACTGCATGTTTATCTGCATATAACTGTAAGTCACAAATAAACTAACTTAGATTTTTTGCTGAATGTTCAAGATGAGTATTCTGTCTTAATTAGATAATATGATATGTTCATATGTCTAATTATATACATTATAACATTTTATATCAATACATATTTTTGCTGTTCATAGTTGTATAGTAGCTATTTTATTTCTTGCTGTTCAGAAAGAATTAGACTATGGAGTGATAAAAATGGAGTATCATCTGTAAAAACCTTTGATTATAATATGTCTAAATGAATGAATGAATGAATGAATGAATGTATGAAACGAAACAAGAATTTTGAACATGACACGACATTCACAAGACTTTACACATGAACAGGGCATTAAATGCCTCATTTACATATTTATAAGACATTTTATAAAACTTGTAATGTACACAACAGGGGAAGTATACTTCATACCCCTTCAGTGCCTTGCTTTCAATACAGTAAAAAAAATCTGGCGGTAACCGACCTGCTCGAGCAGCAGGGTTTTCTGCTTGTTTTTGGCCAGCTGGTAAGCAGTGCAGGACCCTTGGATCCCTGCGCCGATGACGATGCAGTCAAACACTTCAGACGACATTTCCAGCTTTAATACTTTCTCCTGAGATACTTCTGACACGCAAACAAGACGAAGTTGCCGTGACCTACTTTTCAGTTCAAAGTTCTCCGGTTTCAGTTATGTAAGCATGGTCAGCTGAATAAACGATCCGCCTTCTGGGTATATACAGCAACAATTCAAGTGAATGGGAGGTTCTGCTTCATTCACTCATTTGACACCGCAGAACAAGTGAACACATGCTGAATTCACACACCAAATACTGTATATTTTTGCAAAATGGTATGGTATGTAGCTAGTTCCTTATTCACCTATATGGGGTGCTCAATAAATGAAAGAACATGTTTGCAAAAAAAGTTTTGGAAATAACTATTTTTTGTTACATACAAAATATAATCAGTCGATTTTTTTAGTCCACGATATTAACACTGCCACTTGGCTGCGATATGTCTAATAAATGTTTGATATACTTTTGTAGTTTCATAATTGCTACCCAATAAATACCAAACTAGCTATATTTATTTCCACTAAGGGAGGAGCCACCGACCTGACATTGTTCCTAAAAAGAACCTACTGAAAAATAACTTTGAACCTGGAGATGTTGTGGATGTTGCCGATGAGGATGAAAGTTCACCAGCCACAGTTTTAGACCTTTTCTAAGGTATTTGTAAAGGTTTTTATGTGTTGTAAAGAAATCTGTGTTTTTGAAACTAATGAAGACAGCAGAAGTCAATGATTTATTGTAATTATTTAGTCTGACATGTTTACTGTTACAAAATATTTTAAATCTTTCCTAAAATAAAATATATTGTGTTTAAGTTGTTGTTTTTTTTTACTCGGATATTTAAAAATAACTTATTTTAGAGCAGTAATCACAATATCGTGATATTTTTATCCAAAGTTATCATACCACCAGAAACTTATTACGGCCCATGCCTAATCATGATTGAAGATATTTCAGTATTGAGTATTTTCAACTTTTTAAGTAATTTTTAAGTATTTATTTCTCTTTAGACAACAAAGAAACTCTCAGAAGGAGGATGTTCAGGAGAGGGGAATTTACAGACACAGCACAGAAGAAATTTCCAGATGTACCAATAAAAGTTATCAGGGCAGCACTCGGAAAAATTAAATTATGAGCACAAGTTACAAGTAAGGTAATAATTTGTACACACACACACACACACACACACACACACACACACACACACACGCACACACACACACACACACACACATATTTTTTTATTATCACATTTGTGAATTGGAGAGTACAACAAATTTTTTTTTTACAATTCTATCTGCTGAAATAATAAAAGAAAAACTCCAGGATGGTGTTATCAAGACTTACAGAAAAAGGAAAATAAAATAGTGTGAGACTGAGAACGGCAGCCTGAAGAGGGAATTATGTCAGATCTACGATCCAGTCCCCATAGACACTTCATTAAATACTCCTCGCATAAGCGATCATTTGTTTTTGGTAATTTGACGCAAAGATTATATTATACATAAATACATATAAATGTACATACATTTAAAAAATCTAAATATTAAAAACTTTAAGGTATTTAGGATGCTGATGACCGTTAAACACATAACAGGTTTGTGAAAAGGATGCATTGGTTGTTTATGGGGACTCATAGCTGTAATGCTTTTTATACTGTACAGACTGCATTCTGCCCTACACCAACTATACCACTTACTTTCTTTACTTTTTTTTAGGGAAATGGAGTAAATGCAGCCTGCTGTGAATTAGATTCTGCTGTGGTCTACTTTTTTCTTTTTTTCTCTGTTTTTTTTTACAATTTTAATAAAAAATTGTGTAAATACATTGTTTCATTGTGAAATTTCTCTTACTTCATATCTGTCCTGCACGATAATCCTGCTGGAACTGTATATTTTAATAGACCTGTAGGATTGTAATTCCTGCAGGAATAGTCCCTGCATAAATTTCCTGCAGGTATTCCTACAGGAAAATGAGCTGAAAATCCTGTAGGAAATCTGCACAATATTCCTGCAGGATTCCTGCGGGGTTTTTTTGTAAGGGTATGCTCATTTTGTACTCAATATGATGAAACACTAAATAATTTATTTTGGGAGCTACTTACTGTAAAGTGTTTTGGGCTGACTTTTCCAATTTCATTTAAAAATTCTTATTTCCAAACTTTTGTATTTCCCCCAACATTTTATTCTTTGGTTTCTCTCTGAACGTAGATCCTTCTCATTGTAAATGTATTATTAATTAATATTTTTTTAGGGCTAAATTTTACATCCATAAATATTCAAAGAAACACCCTTACTTTTTATTTTTAGAAAGGACTTTAATATGTGAACTCCTTAAAAGACTGTAACAATTATATTGCATGTAAAACTCTTTCTTGGCGGTAATTCATTTAAACTTTTTTAATTTGATAGAATTTTATTTATGTAACCCTTTTTGTCTCTTTGTTCATATTGTATCTTTGTAAATTTTCTTTCTTGCATAATTAAAAAAGACACATTGTATTGATTGAAGAGACCCGTGAATTTATAGTAAATATTTTCGTTGGCAAAACAGCAGAAACAATCAATATTGCGTCTAAAACATAACTAACTTATTATTCATTTGTTCACAAACAGTAAGTATCACATCTGCATTCTGTACGTGTTATTCAGGACAAAAAAACAACCCTTATGATACTGTATATGGCACAACGCACACTCAGTGATGATCATTTTTGATTCTGCAAGATCTCTGTTCAGAATGATGAGGTGACTCGTGATCGGACTTTTTGAATCAGTTCAACCGATTCATTGAAAAGAACAAATCAGTCATGAACGAAGCACAGTTTGAAAAATAATCTCGTCGTCAGTTAAGTTTCTCTCGTGGACATCCGGAAAACCTAAGCTTATAGTCATGTTTGCCTGAAAGGTAAGCTACATTGACGTATTTTATAATATACGCTGATTTTATGGTTTACGTTACATGCTCATTCTACATTCTTAATTGTTTGTTGTGCCAAACTGGTCTCATCATTATTAATTTAATTATATAGTTAAGAGTTTAATTAGCTACGTAAGAGTTTAATTAGCTAAGTGAGAGTTTAGGCCTGCTGTTGAGCATCTATTGTGATTCAAAGTACAATTAATATTTGCTTCAACAGAGTCAGGTTAAAGAAGGAAATTTGATTAAAAAGGTCGGGTGTAGGTAAACATTAAAATTGTCATTCTTGCAGTTCTGTTTGATTGTTTTGCATGATGCTGAATATTGATGGACTTGAGCAGAAAATATGAGATCAGGTCGCTAAAAAGAAAGAGTGCTGTGTCTGGCAGGGTTGTGACTGTGCTTCAAAGTGTGTAACATGGTACTGTGGAGTCATTCACAGGCCGAGCAGATGGATCCTGCTGATGGTCAGGTCTGGAGAGGGTCAAATGGTCTTGCACCCCGCTGTCGAGGCCTGTCATGGACAGATGTAGTCTGATCTTCCCCACAGACATGCTGGAAAAGTGCTTTTTGTGTTTAGTATGCAGATAGGTTCACTCAAGATGTAGCACATTGACAGGGATTATTTGTGGGATTCTAGAAATGGACTTGTTCATATGGCTGGTTCTGGAGGAGCAAATGATTTTCACAATGATTGAGGGAATTCAATACAATATAAGTAATATTCTATACTGTATATGTACAGTAGGTGATATGTTCATTCATTTTCCTTCTGCTAAATTTTATTTCACAAAATGCAAACACATGGGACACATATGAGCTAAAACTGAGGGCAGACATGTTGTAATGTTTAGTTTCTGGCACAGACAGATCAGTAAAATTCATAAAAATATTAATGGGGTATTGAATTTAGCAACAACCATCAATTCAAGCCATCAGTTCAGAATGACTACAGTGTTAAACATTCCAATAAATTTATATTGGGGTTATTTATGTTTTCTATTTGTTTCTTTTTAGCTCTTACATCAAAATGCTGGCACTGGCTTTGCAAAATGTTCATGGGTACGTTGAAATGGTTGTATGAAAGAACAAGAATCAGATCCTGAATGATGAGTAAAATGGAGATTGAGCCCATTAACACTGCTAGAGCTCTATGTAGGATTGACATTTCATTGATTCATGAGCTGTTGAATGTTTGACGTTTGTGCTAGCAGCATCTACATGTGTATATATAACCCTGCTGGTCCTACACCACCCAACCCACTCCGAGCTGGGATCGAACCGGCAATTTTCTGCATGAGAGTCGGTTCCTCTAACAAGAAGGCTATGGTGTCTAGCGCTAGAGCACCTTTTAGAGGTTTACCTGTACAGCACTTTACTAGCTGCCGTCCATTACGCTCACCCTCCAAACCTCACTCCCATCCGGGTCACGGCACCAATTTAACCCAACCGGTTCTACACCACCCAACCCACTCAGAGCTGGGATCTAACTGGCAACCTCCTCATGGGAGTCGGTTGCTCTAACAAGGAGGCTAAAGATCATGGCCTCTAGCGTCTGTCGCTAGAGCACATTTTAGAGGTCTGCGGAGTGAGGTTTACCTGCACAGCACTTCACTTGCTGGCCTCTGCTACACTCACCCTCTAAACCTCACTCCCATCTGGGTCACGGCACCTATGCAACCCCACCGGTCCTACACCACTTAACTCGATCCAAGCTGGGATCTTAACGGCAACCTTTAACATTGGAGTCAGTTGCTCTAACAACAAGTCCTCCATTACACATTGACAATTGCTATGTTGCTTGTAAGATTCAGCATCTTATTCTAGAATTTCACCCCCTACCACATAACAGTGAAACATGGATTGCAAGAAAATCCTGTGAAAAATCCTGTCATTGGTAGAAATCACAAAATCATAGCCTGAGCATATTTCCAATATGCAGCACATAGTGTCCACATAGCAGGTAAAATTAATCTTAACTTTTAGATTCTGAAAGAGCCTGATTCAATAGCCAGTGCTTTTCCACGCCAACACACCAACACCTGATTAATGCATACAATCAGATCTGGTTTGTTTCCAAATATTAGAGATATTTATTCAGTCTTCCTAATTAGGATTGGCCGACTCATGGCAGCAGGACGTGCATCTGACAGAGAGCTATTGTGTTGTGACGGCGTCTCGACTTGATCAAGACACCCCCTCAGTCTCATTCATCTTCAGCTGATTCTGTTCACTCTCCAGCTTCTGAAGGATGGCTCCAACATCCCAATTAACCCCTCTCTTCCCCCTCAGCTTGTTAGGCTGGATTTGTGCTCCATCAGACCGGTGCTCTCGCCGAGATGTATCAGCCTTCCGAGACATATCTGGAAGCTTATTGATTTTGGCATATCATTTTATGAGTGGGAGTTGGGCGGCTGTAAATGGTGAACAGGCTGTTTCATTGTTTGAGCTGCTAAGCTGCTGTATAATTACATCGGTGACCGTAAAGCCCGCTGACTGAGCCCACAGCTGGGCGAAAACTCAGCTAGTGAAATAAGATGGTGCTCTTTATGAGCCAAGGCCTTGGTGGGACCTCAGCCTTGCCATCTGTAAGCAGTGAAAGTTTATTTCCTGAAGGGTCTTTGGTGGTATGGGCACGTACAGTCTCCTCGTGACATGATGTATGACAGGCCTCTTAAGCATTTTAAGGGTTTACTGCCTGGCTGTACAGCCGTGTTTAAACTGCAGTGTCAGGACAATCTCATGAACATCACCATGTCTCAACATCAATAACTATTTGAGTGGAGAAAACGATGCTGCAAAGATTTTACTGCCTGTGGGATAAAAGTGCTGTCACACCACTTCTTGCGATGCGGACTCATCAGGGAATTGCTATATTTTCTTACCTCCATGGGAAGGTAAAAGCATATTCCATGCAGGGACAGGAAAACATTTGTTGACCAAAATGAAACTGTACTGTAGGCTGTTATTCAGAAATTGTAAGTATTTTTAGGCAACCGTTCCTGTCTCCTTTTTTTTGATGGTCTTGGTTCTAAATGTTTTCCTTGCTGGGAATTCTTTGTTATAAACCATAAAATGAGTCACAACAGATACAGTAGCACACAAATGCTGAATGCAGTTCTCTAAGTATGCCAAATCAATGACATCAAACAGGCCCATAGACAGCCTGGTGAAAGGGGTGGTTCTTTTTTCTCAAGAAGTGGACCTTTTTGCAGTTATATGCCTCATTTTCTATTATGAGATTTAAATACATTTTAAGCACTATTTTTAAGCTGAATTAGCTTGTCGGTCGGTCATCATAACCTTACTTTTTGATGTACCAAAAATATTTACTAAAAATAGGGCTGTGCGATTTGGGGAAATATCTAAATGTGATTTTTTTTTTTTTTTGACAGATATTGCGATTGTGATTTGATTTACGATTTAATTTTGTAGTCAAGCCTCAGCTCAATAATCTGTAAGACGTGGCAACAATTCTGTGACAGCTCTTAAAAATGACCTGTTTTTGTTCGGTGTCTGTGACTTTGAAACCAGAATATTCCCATATTACAAATGCTGTTTTTCTTTAATATTAATTTGTCTATGAATGCTTCTGAAGCAGCAGATGCCATAATCCCACTTGTCAGTGCTTTCCCATTTGTTTTCTTTTCTTTTTTTATTGTGGGCACAGTTCGGTTGCGCAATTATGATTGGGGAGAACAAAAGTGTGCTCACTCAATTGGCTAGTAAGGCTGTCACACACAGCCGGTGATCTGTTGATTTTTTTTTTCCCTACCTTGTCAGATTGTCCTACCTTTTATTCAAAATGTAGGTAGCACATTTTGATGACGCAATATGCTACCCATCAGATTTTGCTACCAGTGTAAATTTTAATGTAGATTAGTGTGATATAAAATTGTAATATCACCCTAATTTACCTAATCTCTAACCCCAATCTCAGAACAATTCAAGTACAGTGTCGGTAGTATAATCTGACGGGTAGGATAAAATGTCTGAGAACCTGTTGTCACGCATTTGCTCTGGGCAGGGGAAAATAAATAACACGTATATATTTCATATTGCAGCCTCTTGCGATTTACTAATCACAACGTTTTAAATTAAGTTTGCATTGATTTCGATTTATCGCACAGCCCTACTGAAGATTTAGAATTAAAAAATATGAAAAAATTCTTACTTTTAAAATGCTAATTTATTACATCATATATCATTAGAAAAATTATAAAAATGAATCCGTTTTAAATAAAAAAAGCCTATTGTCATTTATTAGGCGAATTATAAATAAGAAACTGGCCAGCACATTCAACTGTCCTCAGTCAGAATTTGACCATTTGAATCAAAATAATAATAATAATAATAATAGTGTAGAGCTTTACATTTTTTCCAGCCTCTCTTGTAAAAAAAGTACATTTAAAAATTCATGAATAACAACAACAGACAAATTAGTATTCAAATGAATTGGGCTGCTTTTGGTGCTTCAAACCTTTTTATTGATCATTTATTTTTGTTTCAAAAATAAGGTCCAAGACTTAGAATAAAAGTTACCTGTAAAATGTTTTCTCTATTTAAAAACAACACAGCAGTGAAAGATGCCTCGACTTTCATCAGATTGTATTTTTTCTAGCAGTTGGATGTTGGACTCATGAAAAATAATTGTTTGCATTGGCTAAAACTGATTAGCTGAAGTCACCACAGCCAACAGATGATACCGCTAGGTCTTAAAGCCTTTTCGATGGGTTATTTGCACCTATTATGATGGCATAGCAGTCAAAATAGGACAAATGAGCTCATATTTGGGACAAATTCTGGACCTTTGTCAGTGAGGGATGGGTCTTTTGAACCACCCGAACCCACCCTGGCTACGAGCCTGTCAAAATACAAAGTATCTTCGCTTTACAAAGAACTTTGATTGTGTCTTAAAGGGGGTTGCATCATGCTCTGCCTAATCTCATATTGATCTTGAGTACTTTACTGCGATCTTCTATTCTCCAAAAAGTCTTTAGCTTTTTTGATACTTTTAAAATAAGGTTTTCCAGTTCTATCCAGGAAAAAAATAGTGCCTGAGTGCTGCAGCTTCTGCTTAGCAACCAACTACATTCTGTGATATTGGTGTAAATATAACGGGTAAAACTTTGTTATTGCAACCCGTTTACTCATCCAATCACAGCAGTGTGATGAGTCTAGGCTGGTCCCTGAGCATGCAATAGCATTGGTGTTGTTAAAATATATGGTCCATAATTAATCAGCTGCTTAATTGGGAACAGTGGGCGGGGAGGACTAGCCTTAAAGGCCCAGTACAAAAAAACAGCAACAAGCTGTTATAAGCTATAAAACAGAAACTTCTGAAAGCTATAATAAATAATCTGATGGGTGTTTTGAGCTGAAAATTTACAGACACATTCTTGGGACACAAAAGACACATTAAATCTGGAAAAGGGGTTACCTAGGTGCCATTTAAAGTCTAACAGTTTTACTATAAAAAAACTATATGCATGATTAAGTGAAATTAATCTATAATCAAAATAAAATTTATGAATCTAGGAATATGGCATTTTGATTCATATATACTCACCGGCCACTTTATTAGGTACAACTTACTAGTACTGGGTTGGATCCCCTTTTTGACTTAATCCTTTGTGGCATAGATTCATCAAGGTACTGGAAATATTCCACAGAGATTTTGGTCAATATTGACATGATAGCATCACGCAGTTGCTGCGGATTTGTTTGCTGCACATTCATGATGCGAATCTTCAGTTTCACCACATCCCAAAGGTGCTCTATTGGATTGAGATCTGGTGACTGTGGAGGCTGTTTGAATACAGTTAACTATATATGTGTATATATATTTTATAAGTACAATTTATATTCAAACAAGTGCAGCAAACCAGGTGTTCTCTAATATTTAATTGTTATAATAATTACATCTCATTTTATAAACAGTCTCAGTTCATCTGTTATTTTTTCTCCATAAATAAATGTATAAATGCATAATTCTTGCAAACTCGTTCTGTAAGATCATAAATAATAATGTAAATGTAGTCGGCGCCAATAGCCAAGTGGTTAGTGGGTCGACATATGGCACCCAGGTGCTCGTGGCAACCCGAGTTCGATTCCCGGTTCGAGGTCTTTTACCGACCCTTCCCCTCTCTTTGCCCCCCATACTTTCCTGTCTGTAAATCTCCACTGTCCTATCAATAAAGGTGAAACCCCCCTTAAAAATAATTATAAAAAAATGAAAATGTGAACAAAAACAAGTTATTAAATGTCTTATTCTAATTTTAAAACATCAACTAATTGAATGTAAATGACAAGCGATAGATTATGAGAAAAACAACAATTGACATTTGAAATGAGGAAATGGTAAAATCTAACCTCTGATATATATATATATTTATATATTTAAATATATATCTTTAGGGACAATGTCTGTAAGGCTTAACACATCATAACCATTAAAATTTAATATGCAAAATTTTCATTTTATAATGCTGTCTTATTGCTTATCATAAGCGGAATCCCTGAAAATAAACAGTGTATCTCTGACCAATGTGAGGAGAGTTTACTCGCACATGACTTGGTTTAACAATTTTTGGTTTATTTAGAAACTTTGCTATGTGAAAGCAAACCACACTTAAGAAGAAAAAGCAACATTGTACCAAATTTTCATGTTTTATAAAACTAAAGGAGAAGCACCCTAAAATTACAATCTTCAATTTTAACTAGAAAATTTACAATTCATATTTTTTTACCACCAAATTATACTGCACGACAATGTAGCTTTGCAAATAGCACAATCAAAATAATAATTCTTTTCAAGAAACAAGCACTTATGGCTTCAACAAAAGAATACACATCTTCGTAGCTCACAGAAGGTCTGTCTTTAAATATTTGTAAGTTACCATTAAAAATCAGTGCAGAAAATGAATGAGATTTTATCTTCTGGACCCTACTGTACTCTATATATTGCAGATAAGGACGTTTTCCCCAGTATTTTTAGGACATTGACTCACCGGCTCTATGGCCTGAGCCTATTGTTACTGTTTGAGTGTGGAGAAATGACTCAGCCTGGGTCTGGTCGTTTTTTATTCATAATTTTATTTATTAATGCATTTTTTTTACTCCCAAAGTGTTTCAAAAAAACCTAGTGAAAGAAGTAGCAATCTTGCAATGGAAAGGTCATGCTTCAGAATAACAACAGGCATTGGCAAGCTGCAGCACACTGTAACTAACGCACTGTGCTATTTACTTGGCATTTACTTGCAGCGATTTATTCCACGCCATGTTTAAATATCAAGTCTCCCTGGTTAATATTCATGGTCTTCCACACCTACAGTATGGGATGGTGCCCAGTCTTGTCTAATAAATAACTTAAGACACACATAAATAATGCATATGGAGTGGCTGCATTATCGTGGGTGCTTCAGGTTTTCCAAGTCTTCTTTGAAGAATAAACCGAATAGAATTTTGGACTTTTTGTGTGGTAGACGGTAGTCACGAGAGGTAATGGTTATTTTTTTTCTTCCTCTCCGAACTCTCGCTGCCATTTGTAATTGGCTTCCCCGCTGTTAACGCAGAGCTAATGACTTCATTTGACTGTGTGCTGTGTATGAATTGGTGTAGGATTAAACAATTTAATCTCTTCGTGGTCTCACTGGTGCCAATTTAAATGGCTGTGCTGTTGCGAGTAAATGTTGTGCCGGTGCTCACCCAGGGAGAACGGGATTAACTTGAATCTTAACTGAAGAATTTGCTCTCATTTTGTGTGTACATATTGAGGGCAATATAAACAAATATATAGACAGAGAGGTGTGTAAATATATTAAATACTTGAGATCCAAAAAGATGTTTGTTTAATCAATTCTGTTTTAAAAATGGGCGATATGGTCAAAATGTTATCACAAACAAAATTTCTTATTAGCTAAAGGGATAGTTCACCCAAAAATGACAATTCTGGCATCATTTATTCCCCCTATTGTTCCAAGCATGTTTGACTTTCTTCTAGTGAACACAGGAGAAGATATTTTGAAAGAAAAAAAAACTCTAACCGTTGACATTTTGAAAAAAAACAACGTTTTTTTTCTGCTATGGAAGGCATTGGTTAAAGGTTTTCAGTTTTCTTCAAAATGTATTCCTATATAACAAAATATATAAAATATATAACAGAAAAGGAAATCTCGTAAAGGTTTGGAATCACTTGAGGGAAAATAAATAGTGGTTTTGGTTGAACTTTGCTTTTAGTAATGATAATTATGTGTAATTATTATAACACATGTCAAATCTTTATTTCTCTCAAGTTTAGGATTTCTGCTCCTATGTGAAGGTTGTACAAACCAGACACTAATTTCTGTTGTATTTATTTTTTTTTGTTGGAGCTTGACAAACATGTTCAGAGGAACATTTTACAGATCTGATGTACAATGGTTATTGTAATGTCAGAACGCTGGACAGCGGCAATGAGGTTCCACATGCAGTTTATTAAAGAGAGAATGGTCAGACGGGCAACGGTCAAACAGGTATAAACAGAATCAAAAGTGTAATCCAGAAGCATCATTAGAAACTGGCGAATGGTCAATACAGGTGGCAAAACAACATTAATGAGAAACTAGGCAAGGGGTTAAAAACATGGCAAGACAAGAAAATGCTTTGGTGTTATGGTCCAGGTAATCATTGAACATTTATTTCAGATGTGTCTGTGTCCAGATTGTTGTCAGCAGGAGTTGATTTGCACAAAGCATCCTGGTACTTGTAGTTCACATGGTGGCATTTGTGTAGTTCTCCAGCGATCTGTAAATGCTCAATCACTGGTGATTGTTACAGTTTATACTTATAAATATTGTACTTATAAAAATGTATATTAAGTAAGCTTAAAATATTTTTGCCGTCTTTTTTTCCTAGTACAATTTCTCAACAATAAAAAAAGAAGATGTATATATCATGTATATATCATGTAAATATGATGCATGTATATATCAAATAATTTTGTGTTTCCTGACTTTAAGGACACGTTGCAGATGTAAATTTATTTTGTTTAACATAAAATCTATTTGCAAATAGTGTTTGATAATTCTGATTTTAATTTCATTAAAATTAAACATTGTTATTTATTGGCCTACTGTATATCACATTTAGATCATCACATTCACAATAATGGGTAAAATGTATTAAAAAAAACACTAGCTTGGATACTTTATAAGTGAAAATGTAAAATTCTGTCATTTAATAGGTAGAGTGCTCAGCATATATGCGTACACCCTCCACAAATCTCTTATTTAAATTAATCTTTTCTATAGGATGCTTTACAATATTATACTTGTGCATATACATTAGTTAAGTCAGTAGTTCAGTTCAGTCACTGAAGCCAAATCTGGAGCCTAATCTAACAACATAACTTACAATAATGGTTCAAAAATTAGTGGCCCAAATTTATATGTTAGGAAAAAATATTAAATACAATTTTCAAAAATAGCAAAAATCAAGAGAAACAAAAAATATGTACAATTTTGTTGAAATGTTGTAGTTTGTCTTTTTTGCAATATTTTGCATGGATTTAAATGCATTATTTTCCATTTCTAAATATGTTCTGTGACTAAAATATTATTTTAATAAATATATCTGTTATAATAATAAATCTGCACAAATGTATATAACCCATATTCACTGAGAAATTGATAAAAATATTCATTTTCAAAATAGGGTGTACTCAATTATACTGAGCACTGTATATTCCACTGCTCCTTTAATACATCGAATACAAGTCTTTAATAATAATATAATACAATTAATATGTATATCTTTCAGGTCTGCCACTGAACCATGGTGCAGTTGCTGGTACTACTACAGTAAATACATAGTAAATCTGTTGGATAAACTTCTAAGTAGATCATTTATGGCAGTGTTTTTCCTGTTTGTCAGTGCCATTGAGAATGTCAGAGCTCTTTCAACTGGATATAAATTTAATCACAGACAAATCTGTGCTACTCTTCTAAACTCAAGAACATATTTTAGGAGGACTTCATTTTGGAACATAAACATTACATCAAACACATGTTATTATTTTATTTAGTTTTATTTTATTATTTTATTTTTTAATTTTATTTTACTTAATAGATCTACCTGTTACATTCCATTTATTTCAAGCTTTAGATTTTATGTAATTAGTAGATTACTGACCATTGTGCATATATTTTTATTAGTGCTGGGCAAAGATTAATCTCGATTAATCACATCCAAAATAAAAGTTTTGTTTTGACGTAATATATATGTGTGTATGTTCTGTGTATATTATGTATATATGATTACACACAAGCATATATTTCAGAAAATGTTTGTTTTTATTTATATATAAAATGTACATATGTATATCATACACAATATATATACATTTAAAAATATCTAATGCATATCTATAAAATTTCTATGTAAAAAAATGTCTTGTATATTTGGTTTTAATACATATACATAATAAATATTTAATACACACACATATGTCAAAACAAACTTTTACTTTGGATGCGATTAATCAGGATTATTCTTTATCCAGCACTGATTTTTATGTCTATATATTTAGGTTGTACATGTAGATGAATCCAGTTGACTCGCAGTATACTGAGTACTGACTGTACATTTACTGTATATGAGAGGAATGCAGTAGAGTTAACATGATCCCACATACTGAGCTCCTGCCAAATCCTTTAATGAAATGCGTGAGTGTCTTCAATTATTCAGTTACACACAGTCTCCCAAAGCACCGTTTAGAACCATCTCAGGGGTGAAATCACCTACTGTTCATACAGCTACACCATCACAGGATAGCAAGACTTCCAGACGCGGAGGACAGCTCTTTTTTATACTGGTGTTATTTTAACATTTTACTTATGATTGAATTTGTTCAGTTTTATGATCCCTGTTTATTGAACAGCACTGGACTGTATTTTAAAATTAATTAGTTTCAACGTCTGCTTCTGCTGCCATTTACTGAAGAAGAATTTAATTATACCATTTTATTGCCAAACATTTATTCATAATAAACAATCAGCTTTCAGCAAAAGTAATATATTTAAGCTCAAAACATTCATTCATTAAAAAATACCATTGCCTGGATTTATGCAAATTAGTCCGTATTGTTAAATTGAATGAATATCAGAGTATCTAAAAATGTCAGATCATATTTTTTTTTTGTAAGGGATTTTTCTTTTCTTTTCTTCCAAATGTTAACACGTATTTTATATTGCTATAGGAACAACAAATAATAACTAGTTGATCATTTGGTATCAGAAGTGGCTTATATATAAGGCAAAGGCCTCTAGATTACGCTTATTTTATCAAAATAAAATATGATCATGCCTTGATTTTTTTTATTATTTAATTAGGACAGTAAGATCCGACTTTGTTTAGTATAGAATATAAAGTCATGGTGCTGTGGAAAAGAATGAATATTGTGTATGACTCTCATGAGCCTGGACGACTGCATCCATACATCTCTGCAATGACTCAAATAACTTATTAATAAAGTCATCTGGAATGGCAAAGAAAGCATTCTCGCAGGACTCCCAGAGTTCATCAAGATACTTTGGATTCAATGTCTCCTCCTCTTACCCCAGACATGCTCAATAATGTTCACATCTGGTGATTGGGCTGGGCAATCCTGGAGCACCTTGACCTTCTTTGCTTTCAGGAACTTTGATGTGGAGGCTGAAGTTTGAGAAGGAGCGCTATCCTGCTGAAGAATTTGCCCTCTCCTGTGGATTATAATGTAATGAGCAGCACAAATGTCTTGATACCTCAGGTTGTTGATGTTGCCATCCACTTAACACAGGGGTGCTCAACCCTGTTCCTGGAGATCGACCTTCCTGCTGATTTCAGTTGCAACCCATATCAAACACACCTGCCTATAATTATCAGGTGCTGTTCAGGTATTAATTATTGGTTCAGGTGTGTTTTATCAGGGTTGGAGCTGAACTGCGTATGAAAGTAGATCTCCAGGAACAGGGTTGAGCACCCCTGACTTAACAGATCACTCACACACCCCCATACTGAATGTAACCCCAAACCATGATTTTTCCTTCACCAAACTTGTCTGATTTCTGTAAGAATCTTGGATCTATGCGAGTTCCAACAGGTCTTCTGCAGTATTTGTGATGGTTAGGACGAAGTTCAACAGATGATTCATTGGAAAAATTGCAATTTCAGTTGCCAGCATTTTTAGGTTTTTCATCAAATGAATATATTTCTATGACTTAAAGTGATTTGGTTCATAGTTATAGACTTTTAGTTTACAAAACAACTCTGTTTACTTCAGAAGATCCAAGTGTTTGGCATTTATCATTTCGTTTTATCTTTTTAAATTAGCTAGTAAAGTTAGTTTTGTTGGCGTCTTGCCATACATAGATGTTATTGATTTATAATATAGGCTTTGTCCTAGTTTCTTCAGATAATAGAGGCAATCCCGATCTGAATGACCCTAGGGGTGCAGAGGCAACTCTTCAGGGCCAGTCCAGACCTCTGTCCTCTGTAGAATATGAGCACAACATCAACTGAGCAGAGAAAGAGCATGTCTGGTCCCTTCACCCTGCAGCACTCCTATCTGCTCCGCTGAGCGTTGCCCTTTAACTTTTGATGTGAGGTTTATGTGTCTTGCTGCATTTCCGCCTTCACTATAAGGAGCTTAGGGTCACTATCTACTCGCAGATGTATTGCTTGAATAAATAGGAACTCAGAGGA
This sequence comes from Danio aesculapii, assembly GCF_903798145.1. Taxonomy (NCBI): domain Eukaryota; kingdom Metazoa; phylum Chordata; class Actinopteri; order Cypriniformes; family Danionidae; genus Danio; species Danio aesculapii. Next base: position 24,405,947 of record NC_079449.1, on the reverse strand, counting down.
AAAGCAAAATTCAGTCTTTTGACAGTTCAATACTGTGGGCTGGAGTTTGATGGCTTGAGAAATACAGTGATGCAGTGGAGTTTATGTACTCCCTTTCACGCTTTTATTGCAGCCCCAGGGACTTTTTTGCCTGAATTTATTACCCTCAAATATTCACGCGTTGATATTTCACAAAATTTCTGCTTAATGTTGTTTTAGGTTCAAAGTGGCAAAGATCTTTTTAGTGGAGCTAGCTTTTGAGTTCTAAGACAGATAAAGGGATTTTCTCAAGCATGATAGTCTGTTTCTGCTTGGCGAAGCAGGTTTAAGAATGAATACAGCGAACTACTGTGAAACACTTGCGTTGGTGCTCTAAAGTTGCAGGTTCAGTGATTTTTTTTTTTTCTTTCTATTTCCGCTTTCCATTTAATTTCCTACTTGCAGTGTTTTGTTGGTCTTTTTTTTGTAAGTGGTCAGAAAACACAGAAATGCCACTTGCGACAATTTTTCTTCAGGACAGATGTCACCATGGTGCAAGGCACTCATTTCCCCTCAAGCTAGATGCTTTATGCTTGCCCCTGCATTTATGTGGGAGACCAAGCACACTGGTGGTCTGCTTGATAGATCCTTGCCCACTGGGGCTGAATAGCCGCTGGGTCTGTGGCTTGTTTTTTTGCATGAACCGAGGCTCCAGAGTGTTGACTGGCCAAACTTCAGTCTGTTCTGATATGGTCATCTTCAGCATGGGTCTCTCGAGTTTGGAGCAGGGTAATATGGCAATGTATATCGTATGGACAAAATTAAAAGTGCATCACTAATTTTATGATCGACTGTTTATTTGTGTTATAGAATACTTTGTTTATGTAACCCTCATTTACTATCCTTCTGCTATTTAGTTGAGGATCCACACACAATTTATTAAACAAAAAATGGTCAGGCAGGCAAGGGTCAAATGCGTACAAACAGTATCATAGGGCATACCTGTCAACCCTCCCATTTTTTACCATTCTATCCCGTAATCATCCCGTAAAGTATTTTCCTGTATTTTTCCCATATTTTTCATATTTTTATAAAAATTGAAAGTAGCATCAAATAGCCGATCTGATGTGATATAATTGCAAGAGCTGTTCAAGAAAATTATGCTTTGGCTTTATTTTGGCTTGAAAGCACATTAAAATTAAAATAAAAATAAAAATGGCTGCATTCACTTAATTTCCATTAAAGCTTTGTGTTGATCATTGCTCTTCATATGCAGCCTCTGAATCAGTCAATTCATCCCAGGTAGCAAATAATTCTGGCCCAGATTTGGCATAAATCTGTCACAGCAGGCATTCATTTGGCACTGGCATATACAGCATGTGGGCCAAAAATGGCCCTAGTTTGACAGAGGTGGGAACATCGTTAAGGCGGCACACAATACTTGGACCAAATGTAAAATGTAGTATTTGGGCCAGATGGTAATAATTGATATGTGGGCCATGTAAGTTTGGCCTATCTTGACCCCCATTTAAAATAGACTTGGTCCAGTCATTTACCCTAATTCACTGCGGCATGTGGGCCAAGCAAAAGCTGATTATGTTGGCCATTTTGCTATGTGGAATGTATTGGTGCTGACTGACAAACGTGCTCCGTATGAAATGACTGTTTACAGATCAGCTTCTGTACACATGATTTGAAGAGAAGCGAAAGTGGACACTCTAGGATTGGGGTATGTTTGTAAACAGACAAATACACTTAATAGTATGTAAACATGTTCGTCCTGGCATGTTTTATTTTAAACACAATCATTTTGTCTTAAATGAGCATAAACAGTTACGAAAGTAATCGAATGCTTTCATTATAGATCTTTGGATTCTTAAAGGGACACCTCTGTTATCCTGTATTTTTACACCCCAATGTTGACAGTCATAGTGGTAATTCTTAAGCGAAAAAAATAAAACAAGTCAAAGGGTCACAACACAGCTAGACAAGACAAGAAAACATGTTGTGGAGTTACAATAACAGAAACAACAAGACTCAGCAGTGTGTGTGTGTGTGAGAGAGGTGAATATATATTCCATGTAATCAGTCTATGATTCATTTCCAACTGTTTGTGCAATCAGGGAGAAAACGGGAACTGGTGTGTGTGTGTGAGATGCATGATGGGATTTGAAATCCAGTTCCACGACAGATTTGCAGTTCTCCAGCGATCTGCAAGGATTAGATTGCTGGTTATTGTAACACCCTCTTTATTGTGATACTTTTTTATAATTTAAGTCAGCGCAATATTGCATTCCATTATGGGTATGCATACAGAAACATGGATTGCAGCATCATGAGAAAGTTGCTATCTTAAAAGTAGTATTTACACTTTGCATTTCATTTAGCAATGTTTTTCATTTTTATGTTGGACCTGGGATCATTGGTTTTTGAAAAGTTTTTTTTTTTTTTTTTCATTTTTAAACATTTGCCCTGAAGTTCTAAATAAAGTGAGACATATGATCAAATTAGTTATGAGTATATACTTTAAAATGTAAAAAAGGAAACAGTCCTTTACTTGTGATCAACACATACTATATAAATTATAATTTTTGGGTGGTTTACAGAATAGATACTATATTGTGATGTACAGCTGAAGTCAGAATTATTAGCCCCCCTTTGAATTAGCCCCCAACAGTATGTCTGATAATATTTTTTCTTCTGGCAAGTTTTTATTTGTTTTATTTCGGCTTGAATAAAATCACATTTTAATTAGTTAAAACCCAGTTTAAGGTCAAAATTATCAGCCCCTTTAAGATATATTTTTTCAGACAGTCTACAGAACAAACCATCATTTTACAATAACTTGCCTAGTTACCCTAACTTGCCTAGTTAACCTAATTAATCCAGTTAAGCCTTTACATCTAAAATTTCATTTACTGTCATCTTGGCAAAGATAAAATAAATCAGTTATTAGAAATGAGTTAGTAAAACTGTTATGTTTAGAAATGTGTTGAAAAAAATCTCTCTGTTAAACAGAAATTGGGGAAAAAAATAAACAGGGGGCTTATAATTCAGGGGGGCTAATAATTCCGACAACTGTATATTGTTATCAAGATATGAGACTTGTATTGTGAAATGAAATTTTTGTCTTATCACCCAGCCCTAGTCTGTTTTCCTCCCACAGCTTAAGTTTAAGCAAACTGAAGAATTTCAATGGTCCCTCCCTGGAGTATAAGAAAGGCTTGTGTATAGACTAACTAGATCTCACCATGAATATCACCATAGATACAAAAATGTTGTTAAATGGGTAGTTCGCCCAAAAAAATTGCATTCACAGTAATTTGTTCACCCTCAGGCCATTATAAGTAGGGGATATTCCTTTTTTTTTAAAAGTAGAACTTATAAGAAGATTTTTAGCTTAATCGGTGGTCCTTGGTTGATTTGTATATAAAGCTAGTCAAAGGTCACCGTTTTTGAGATGAAAAATAATTCATACAACTAATCCAAATCAATCCTCGTGGTTCCTCTTGATACACTGAGGTCATTTGAAGCAAAACTATTGTTCTGTGGAACATATTGAACATTATTTACAATGTTATTAGCTTTAATCTACAACTCACGCATGTCATCCAGGGGACCAGAAGCTCGCTTTCACCACATTTGTGCACACCGTGAACTAATTGACCAGGCTGTGGATTAAAGCTAATAATATTCTTCTAAATGTTTACAATTCCATATGAGTTCAAATTCAGAAACATTAGTCAGTAATTGGACAAAATATAAAATAGTTGTTTTCTCGGAAATCGGGTTGACGCACACATTAATTCTTTATTCATGATTTTCACAGAATAGCTTTTGGCTCATTTAGCAAATAAAACTGTAAGCTTCTTCATTCATTCATTCATTTTCTTTTCAGCTTAGTACCTTTATTAATCTGGGGTCACCACAGCGTAATGAATTGCCAACTTATCCAGCATATGTACAGTATAACGCAGCGGATGCCCCTCCAGCTGCAACCCATCACTGGGAAACCCATGCACACTCATTCGCACACATACATACACTATGTGGGGAGGGGGGGTGGGGGGGAACCGAAGCACCCGGAAGAAACCCACGCAAACGCAGGGAGATCATGCAAACTCCACACAGAAACGCCAACTGACCCAGCTGAGGCTCGAACCAGAAACCTTCTTGCTGTAAGGCGACAGCACTACCTACTGCGCCATTGCGTTGCCCACTGTAAGCTTCTTGAGGGAGAAAAAACGAAGTATCCAAAGCTGCTTCTCTGTGTTAATGGATATTATGAGTCACATGATTACTGTATTGTTTTGTACTGTAGCAGATTCATTACATCTCATTACATCTAAAAACATCCATATTTATTTCAGATATGACAAAAAATGGTTTTGGAAGGGGATTCATAATGTATTACTCTTTAACTAAATGTTACTCATTTTGAATATATATATATATATATATATATATATATATATATATATATATATATATATATATATATATATATATATATATATATATATATATATATATTGAATATAAATATACATTATGCCTTTTGTGTTCGCCATTGACTTTGATTTTATGAATTATCAAGGACCACAGTTTAAGCAAAAATATATTTAACATTCTGCTGAGGAAAAAAAAGACTTATTTCTTATTTCTTATAAAATCTAATTCTTATTTTGGGGTAAACTATAAGTACTTCTTTTCTGAAAGAAGCCTCAAAATAAAATGAGGCATTTCATTTCTGCAGGATACATATTGCGAGTGTTATTTCCATATGTTTTGGATGCGAGTCATTCCATCAGCCTTGAGATCCTCAAGACAATAAATGCAGTTTACAGAATGCAGATGCACTCAGGCTTGTGTCATAAACAATGAGAGAGGCCATTTTCTCATGGCATAAAGAAGAAAAACAAATATTCAAAGAATCACACTGTGTATTATAATGCACAATACAGGCTCTTGAATTGCAGGGTTGTTGTTTGTATTTGGTTTTGTGGCTTTGCCAGATGGCTTGTGCGGGATGAATTACCTCATCATGAACAAGCTCAGTTTGTGGTATGGGCAATATGTCCTACAAAAAACTGAGCAGAGAAATCTCTGCTATTTTTTTATACATGTAATAAACTGAAATAGTTTGAAGGCACATTTTAAATAATTTAAATAGCTCTCGGTTGACTTTCGGCAGAAAGATCTGATGGTCAGGCTTGATGAGAGTTGATAGTTCGGTGAACGAGGCTCTCTAATGTTGCTGGATTGTATAGAACCGCGGTGCATTGTACAGTTGGAGATTCTGTTCTCAATTATTGAGGCGAGATCAGAAACACAGATTTCATTATGGGTGAAGTAGAAAGTATATTATTGCCTTTCTCAGCCTGGCTGATAAAAGGATGATGGGGGTTTTGTTTTTGCAGCATGTCGAAACAAGCGTTGTTGAACAGAAATGAAACAAGATTCACCGATCTGTGTCAGAGTAGTTCTCGAGTTGTTCTCTTAATAAATTGATTTACATTATTTGATTAGACATTTTAGACATTTACA